>NC_069500.1:269537522-269810022 GCF_027579735.1 Bombina bombina | reverse complement strand
ATCCACCAAACACTGTGTTGATTTTATAACACACTTGGGTTTCTTTGAGATATAGGATATGTGTTGTTATAACTGTGCGAGTCAGAGCATGTGTGTGACATAGTAAGATAAAAGAAAGAGTGCATGAGACATATATAGTGTTACATAGGGTGTGTGTATGTGTATGAGATATCACATTTGTGTGACATAGGATGTGTGTGTTAGGGGTATATGTGACATAGGGTGTGTCTATGACATTGGGTGTTTGTGTGTTCCTACTGATGTGCATGTGATATAGGGTGGGTGTTTCTATTCAGTAATACATATATTTATATCTATCAATCTAGTTATCAGTTTAGTAGATTTACCCAGGGTGCACACCCTAATGTAACATGTACTGTGACAACCATACTAATAATATTATATGTTGCTAATATAAATATAATTAGTGTTAAAGGGACAGTCAAGTCAAAATGAAACTTTTATTATTTAGATTGAACATTACATTTTAAACCACCTTCTCATTTACTTTTATCTATTTTGCTTTATTCTCTTTATATCCTTTGTTAAAAATCTTACCTAGGTAGGCATAGGAGCAGCTGTTGATTGGTGGCTGCAGATATATGCATCTTGTCATTGGCTCACCCTAAGGGGCCGAAATATCAAGCTCCAATGCCCCTTGTTTCTGGCTCGCCGAAAACAGAAATTGTGAAGCAGTGGTCTAAAGACCGCTGCTCCATAACTTGTCCGCCTGCTCTGAGGCCGCGGACAGAAATCAACCCGATCCTATACAATTGGGTTGATTGACAACCCCTGCTAGCTGCCGATTGGCCGCGAATCTGCAGGGAGCGGCATTGCACCAGCAGTTCACAAGAACTGCTGGTGCAATGATAAATGCTGACAGCGTATGCTGTCGGCATTTATCGATGTGTAGCGAATATGATACGCTACATTGTATTATGTCTGCTCACACTTACATATGTATATTTCCCTTTTTTTCAGACTATAAGTATGGAAATTATCGCCTAGATTTAGAGTTCTGCGTTGGCCGTCAAAAGCAGCGTTAAGGGGTCCTAACGCTGCTTTTGGCCGCCCGCTGGTATTTAGAGTCAGCCAGGAAAGGGTCTAACGCTCACTTTCAAGCCGCAACTTTTGCATACCGCGGATCCCCTTACGCCAATTGTGTATCCTATCTTTTCAATGGGATCTTCCTAACGCCGGTATTTAGAGTCTTGGCTGAAGTGAGAAGTACCGACAAGACTCGAGCCGCAGAAAAAAGTCAGTAGTTAAGAGCTTTCTGGGCTAACGCCGGTTTATAAAGCTCTTAACTACTGTGCTCTAAAGTACACTAACACCCATAAACTACCTATGTACCCCTAAACCAAGGTCCCCCCACATCGCCGTCACTATAATAAAATGTTTTAACCCCTAATCTGCCGACCGCACACCGCCGCCACCTACATTATCCCTATGAACCCCTAATCTGCTGCCACCAACATCGCTGACACCTACATAATACTTATTAACCCCTAATCTGCCCCCCCCCTTGTCGCCGCTACCTACCTACACTTATTAACCCCTAATCTGCCGACCGGACCTCGTCGCTACTCTAATAAAGATATTAACCCCTAAACCGCCACACTCCCGCCTCGCAAACACTATAATAAATAGTATTAACCCCTAATCTGCCCTCCCTAACATCGCCGCCACCTAACTTCAAGTATTAACCCCTAATCTGCCGACCGGACCTCGCCGCTACTCTAATAAAGTTATTAACCCCTAAACCGCCACACTCCCGCCTCGCAAACACTATAATAAATAGTATTAACCCCTAATCTGCCCTCCCTAACATCGCCGCCACCTAACTTCAAGTATTAACCCCTAATCTGCCGACCGGACCTCGCTGCTACAATAATAAATGTATTAACCCCTAAAGCTAAGTCTAACCCTAACAGCCCCTAAATTAAATATAATTTTAATCTAATGAAATAAATGAAATATTATTAACTAAAGTATTCCTATTTAAAGCTAAATACTTACCTGTAAAATAAACCCTAATAAAGCTACAATATAACGAATAATTATATTGTAGCTATTTTAGGGTTTATTTTTATTTTACAGGCAACTTTGTATTTATTTTAACTAGGTACAATAGCTATTAAATAGTTATTAACTATTTAATAGCTACCTAGTTAAAATAAGTACAAAATTACCTGTAAAATAAATCCTAACCTAAGTTACAATTAAACCTAACACTACACTATCATTAAATTAATTAAATAAATTACCTACAATTACCTACAATTAAATAAACTAAACTAAATTACAAAAAAACAAGCACTAAATTACAAAAAATAAAAAAAGATTAAAAGAATATTAGGCTAATTACACCTACTCTAAGCCCCCTAAAATAATAAAGGTCCCTACCCTATTCTAAATTAAAAAGTAACCAGCTCTTTTACCAGCCCTTAAAAGGGCTTTTTGCGGGGCATTCCCCAAATTAATCAGCTCTTTTGCCTGTAAAAAAAAACCCAACCCCCCCAACATTAAAAACCCACTACCCACATACCCCTACTCTAACCCAAACCCCCCTTAAATAAACCTAACACTACCCCCCTGAAGATCTCCCTACCTTGAGTCGTGTTCACCCAGCCGGGCACCAATGGACCAAAAGAGGACATCTGGAGCGGCAGAAGTCTTCATCCTATTCGGGCAGAAGAGGACATCCAGACCGGCAGACTTCTTCATCCAAGCGGCATCTTCTATCTTCATCCATCCGGAGCGGAGCCATCTTCTTCCAGCCGACGCGGATCCATCCTTCCCCGACGCCTACTCGCTGAATGAAGATTCCTTTAAATGACGTCATCCAAGATGGCGTCCCTCGAATTCTGATTGGCTGATAGGATTCTATAAGCCAATCGGAATTAAGGTAGGAAAAATCTGATTGGCTGATTCAATCAGCCAATCAGATTCAAGTTCAATCAGATTGGCTGATCAAATCAGCCAATCAGATTGAGCTTGCATTCTATGTTCCGATCAGCCAATAGAATGCGAGATCAATCTGATTGGATCAACCAATCGGATTGAACTTGAATCTGATTGGCTAATTCAATCAGCCAATCAGATTTTTCCTACCTTAATTCCAATTGTCTGATAGAATCCTATCAGCCAATCGGAATTCGAGGGATGCCATCTTGGATGACGTAATTTAAAGGAACCTTCATTCGGCGAGTAGGCATCGGTGAAGAAGGATGGATCCGCGTCGGCTGGAAGAAGATGGCTCCGCTCCGGATGGATGAAGATAGAAGATGCCGCTTGGATGAAGATGTCTGCCGGTCCGGATGTTCTCTTCTGCCCTGATAGGATGAAGACTTCTGCCACTCCGGATGTCCTCTTTTGGTCCATCGGTGCCCGGCTGGGTGAACACAACTCAAAGTAGGGAGATCTTTAGGGGGGGTAGTGTTAGGTTTATTTAAGGGGGGTTGGGTTAGAGTAGGTGTATGTGGGTGGTGGGTTTTAATGTTGGGGGGGTTGTATTTTTTTTTACAGGCAAAAGAGCTGATTACTTTGGGGCATGCCCCGCAAAAAGCCCTTTTAAGGGCTGGTAAAAGAGCTGGTTACTTTTTAATTTAGAATAGGGTAGGGACCTTTATTATTTTGGGGCCTTTTTTATTTTATTAGGGGGCTTAGAGTAGGTGTAATTAGCCTAATATTCTTGTAATCTTTTTTTTTATTTTTTTAGTTTATTTAATTGTAGGTAATTGTAGGTAATTTATTTAATTAATTTAATGATAGTGTAGTGTTAGGTTTAATTGTAACTTAGGTTAGGATTTATTTTACAGGTAATTTTGTACTTATTTTAACTAGGTAGCTATTAAATAGTAAATAGCTATTAAATAGTTATTGTACCTAGTTAAAATAAATACAAAGTTGCCTGTAAAATAAAAATAAACCCTAAAATAGCTACAATATAATTATTCATTATATTGTAGTTAAATTCGGGTTTATTTTACAGGTAAGTATTTAGTTTTAAATAGGAATACTTTAGTTAATAATATTTAATTTATTTCGTTAGATTAAAATTATATTTAACTTGGGGGGGGGGGGTGTTAGGGTTAGACTTAGCTTTAGGGGTTAATACATTTATTAGAGTACCGGTGAGGTCCGGTCGGCAGATTAGGGGTTAATACTTGAAGTTCGGTGGCGGCGATGTTAGGGAGGGCAGATTAGGGGTTAATAATATTTATTATAGGGTTTGCGAGGCGGGAGTGCAGCGGTTTCGGGGTTAATAACTTTATTAGAGTAGCGGCGAGGTCCGGTCGGCAGATTAGGGGTTAATAAGTGTAGGTAAGGTAGCGGCGACGTTGGGGGGGCAGATTAGGGGTTAATAAATAAAATATAGGTGTCGGCGATGTTAGGGGCAGCAGATTAGGGGTACATAGGTATAATGTAGGTTGCGGCGGTGTCCGGAGCGGCAGATTAGGGGTTAATTGTGTAATGCAGGTGTCAGCGATAGCGGGGCGGCAGATTAGGGGTTAATAAGTGTAAGGTTAGGGGTGTTTAGACTCGGGGTTCATGTTAGGGTGTTAGGTGCAGACTTAGAAAGTGTTTCCCCATAGGAAACAATGGGGCTGTGTTAGGATCTTAACGCTGCTTTTTTGCAGGTGTTTCCTGTGGGGGAATCATGCACGAGCCCGTTTTTCCAGCTAGCCGCTACTGTAAGCAACGCTGGTATTGAGAGTTGAAGTGGCGGTAAATATGCCTTTACACTCCCTTTTTGGAGCCTAACGCAGCCCTTCAGAGAACTCTGAATACCAACGATGTTTAGAAGCAGTGCTAGAAAAAAAAGACGCGTAGCTAACGCACCCCTTCGGCCGCAAAACTCTAAATCTAGGCGTATGTTTGGGAAGATTATTTTAATTTTTTCTTACCTGGGGTTTCAGTTCTTTCAATTTGACTTTGTTTTCCAAAAAATTTTGTGGGCAAACTAGGCTCGCAAGGACGCAAAATGGTGGGGGGTTTTTGGTGTTTTTTTTTAATAGTTTTAATGGAGGTTTGAAAAAAACAGTTACAAACATAATTCGTCTCTAGAAAACAACAGCAAAGTTTTAAGCATGATGCTATAATCAATGGCAACTTATGCATTTATCACAGGCATGATATTAGCAAGTAGTAGGGTCACGGTAAATAACTATAAACCATGCAATGCCTCGCTATTATTATGTTATTTAGCAAATAAGACAAAGCACAACCTCATTTTTAACTTAAAATAATAATAATTCCCCCAGTTCTCACAGAAGCCACTTTTGTGCTTCTTAACAGCTGTTGGAGTATACATAGGGAGTAACATTTTGAGTTGATCAGAATATTAACAATAAGTAAAATCCCCATAATATATTTTATCAGCCACTTTTGGGCTGCAATAGATTAGATAGAGCTAAAAAGGGGAATGCTAAAGAAAATAATGGATCTAGAATCTAGAATGGTCAATCTTAATAATTGGGGAGCCAGCCTATTTTATTCTTTAGAAAATGAAGAATAATAACCTCGTACAGTATAAAAGAGAAATGTATAACTATGTGGGAACATCTAGAACAGTCAAACCAGCAAATGCTATTTCAAAAATGCATCTCTACATAAATAAAAGATATGTTATCTT
Organism: Bombina bombina; assembly: GCF_027579735.1. NCBI lineage: Eukaryota > Metazoa > Chordata > Amphibia > Anura > Bombinatoridae > Bombina > Bombina bombina. The sequence continues at coordinate 269,804,384 of NC_069500.1, read as the reverse complement.
GTGATAAAGGGGTGGGAAGGACGGGAGCCTTCCATACTAGTTCTGGGATGAGCAGGTACCATCTAAGAGCAGTGTTAGTGGTCAGTACGGGGAATCAAGATGTGCCATTTCGGCCGCAGATAGCACATCACTCAATTAGTGTAAATTAGAGTGACCGACTCATATATTGGTCTCTATCTTCTATGTAGGGTTAATAGTAATTCAGTACATAGTAGGGTTCAGATATTACAGTATGTGATTATGTATGAGCCTGCTGCAACTAGACTACAAGACTATTTGGGGAAGATGATGAATTTAAACTTTTGAAGCACCCCTATAGATATTGAGACTATTGTTTTCCAAATGTTTCAAAATAGAGCATATCCACCTAGAACATCCGCAGCTTGTAGAAGTGTAGCTCAAATTGAGCAATTAACCTACACATATTAATGTCATAAACAATAAACAAAGAGGCGGAGCGAACGGCCGACCAAGATGGCCGCTACCTAAGAAAGCTCTTGAAGCAAGCCGGGTGCAAAGAGCAATAATCATATCCTGACTAAATCGCCAAGAACTATTGTATACATGAATGTGCTCATGAATATCTACGGAGCACGAATATACCCTTCTTTGTGTCTGGCAACCTTCCCACTGCCTGAACGACGAGCAAACAACTAACGGTGTGCCGGGCCTACTGAGAAGCATCGCAGCACCTAAACTAACAGCGCTGCCTAAGCTACGCAGAGGACTTTGTCTGCCGCAGTGAGAACTGACCCCGCAAAAAAACTCAATCTGCCAGTGTGCAGGCTAATCCCGCATACCCGGACATCTACTGATTTACACAACGGAGCCCCGCATCGGTGAGTGTGACCCCTCCTATACACACTATAGACAGCCACGGGTGCGATAAAAACCCCATTAAGCACGAGGGAATCCAGATTTTTAGCGAAAACAGCGCTCTTTGGGAAAAGATAAAAACCCAACTGCCTCATCACTTACACACCGGAGAGCCGGGGCTCTGCTCCGATGCGCTTCAGACTCAGACCGTTGGTCATACATTGCGAATATAAAGATAACTAAATTTCATCTAAAGCGCAACAAACCACTGAAACAATATCTGACACACTGCTTCAGACATACGAACATAAGCACTGGGAGCCCACTGTGCCTAATATTAACAAAAGGGAAAAAAACGAGCATGTGGTGTATCTGTTTATTTACATCAGAAGTTCTAATTATGTGACTGTAATTCTACACACCTCATTAAAAGGCCTCACTTCTGAACGGAAAGGACATATAACTCCCATTTGGTATCTGCCCCCTGAGGAGACACATTACTACTTCACTCTCTACCCATTTCCCGCTGCTTATAATAACAGCGGGTCATACCCTCTTCCCCTTTTCCGACATCGCTCAGTGTGAGCAACTTCCCTGGAGAGTGGGGTACTTTAGAGCAAACCAAGTTCACCCAAGGATCCAACCAATATGTCACAAAGAAAAGGGCCCAAACATGATAAACACCAAAAAACGTCTCAAAAATCTCAGGATGGGGTGAATGATTTTTTCAGACAAGCGGGAAAACTTAAACATAAAGAAGATCCCCCCCCTGTATTGCTGCATAACGTAGAAGACTTGGAGGAGGACTCAGATGCATCCAGCAGTCACTCTTCTGCAATCCCTGCTGCCAGAAAAGACTCTCCCATCACTTTTAAAGCTATGGAAGACCTGATTGACCAAGTCAAATCATGTATAAAATCTGAATGCGCAGACCTCAAGAAAGAAATATGTGACCTGGGCCGCAGAGTAGACTCTCTAGAGGAGCATGAGTACGTTCTATCTCAGAAAATGGCAGACCTATCTTCCAAAGTTAAAAAACAACAGCAACATTTGATAGATCTGGAAGATAAAATAGATTACCTCGAAAACCGCACCAGACGTAACAACTTGCGGTTTAGGGGCATCCCAGAATCCGTACAATCTAACAAAATTTCAGCTTTTCTACAAGGTCTTTTTGCCCAGATGGCAAACTCCTCTGAAGGAGACCAACCAAACTTCATTCTAGACAGAGCGCATAGGGCGCTCCGACCGAAACCGGCGGCTGATGCCCCGCCTAGAGACATTATTGTCCGTTTTCAACAATATCAACAACGAGAGGAGATTTATAAATTGGCTCGAAACCAACAAGCCGTGATCTTTCAAAATATTCGCATACAGATATTCCAAGACCTATCAGTAAGGACCCTACAACAAAGAAGAGACTTTTCGAATCTGACCTCCCATTTGAGGCAACTCCAAATTCCCTATAGATGGGGATTCCCTACCTCAATAATAGCCACAAAGAGTGGGAATAGATATGACTGTAAATCAACGGCTGACATAGAAAGGTTTTTCTCAGCAATGGGCATCTCATCCCCACCTATAGGAAACGAACAACATACAAAGAAGCCCCCTCCAGAGCAACTAACACCAAAGTCCCAGAGACGACCACTACCAGACACGCAAACTAGTCAACCCAAAAGGAGACAGATAATCCCAGCAGAAGAGGACTTACAACAACCTGGGTGAATTCTGCTCACCTCTTTAGCTGTATACTTACCAATGCCCATTGATTGGTAAAACTCACTTGAAAGGGAGGTTTTGCTCCATGCTGGAAACTCCCTACTTAACTGTGAGACATTTCTGAAGACTCAGGACATAGCGGCAAGTTATTGTTTATTGTACTAGACTAGTATACTGATTGCTGCAATGATTACTGCCAATGTTGTAACCCCTTTTTTTTGGTTAGCCTAGCTTAGAATCAGTTTAAACACCCCCATGGGATGCTAGGTTCCCCTTAACTTTATTATTAAGCTAGAATTTGAATTGCATAATTATATTTACTGGTTACCAAGTTCAATTTTTGTTCTGACAAGAGAGACCTTAATCTTCATGCATGTATTAGTCACAGGGAATTGAGATAATAGGCCTCCAAACACAATGTCCTAACACCTCCAGTTAGACTCATTATTAGATATAATGTAATGCCATGTTCATAGTTTCCGTTATGTTACCATCCTTTTTTTTTTAGTTCATAACTAAAGATGAAAAATGTTCATTCAACTATTTATTGTTATATTAACCTACCTAACATGTTCTCTACTACATTAAGGTTTTAGCTGTTAGATCCACATTCGATAAGGTATGTTACTTCTTGCAATTTATGTTTCATTGTTCTTGCAACCAAAGCTGTAAAACAAAACACATTCCTTGATAGGCACCCGGCTTGTTCCAATGCCCCAACTGTACCTATCCCTGCTAATTACTAAATTATATCCATTATAATCTGTTTTTCTTTGCAAACGTTCTTTAATCCTTGAACGTTCCTTCCTAAGTGTCTGCCGGCACCAGTGTAATTTGGCCCGTCAGACACTTTCCACTTTCTACTTCTTTCTCCTTACTCCTTCTATCCTTACCCCTCTTGCCTCACCTAATCCCTCTATCCACGCCTCCCACTCCCCCCAAGAACGCTGTATTACATAGCATTGCCCGAACATCTCTGACACAAAAACTATAACTCTGCAGAGCCCCCTATCCAGACGCTAACTTTAATCATGAACACACTGACTATTGCTAGCCAAAATGTGAAAGAGTTCCTATCTGCAGAAAAAAGATCTATAGCATTCTATGACTTCCATAAGAAGAATATAGACATTATTATGACTCAGGAAACCCACTTTAAAAAACGTAATGAACCTAGACTTGCTACACGATACTACGACAGACATTTCCTCAGCTCAGGCCCTAACAGGAAAAATGGGGTCGGCATCTCTATCAGGAAAGGGGTTCCATTTGAACTCTTACAGAAATACTCGGATTCAGATGGCAGACTATTGATCCTGATCGGCCTTTGCTACGGCCGACCCATGACAGTGGCCAACATATATGCTCCAAATAGACCCACACCTTCCTTTTTCAGATTTGTCATCAATAAGATTCTCGACATGTCCAAGGGCCCAGTCTTACTAGGTGGCGACTTCAATTTTACAATGACACCAACTCTAGATAACTCACAAGGTACCTCATATTTCAGCAATAAAATGAGGAAAACAATCTGCACCACACTACACTCTATTTCACTTTTTGACACATGGAGGATAGTCCACCCCACACAAAGGGACTTCACGTTTTTTTCACATCCTAAACACACGTACTCACGCCTAGACTATTTATTGTGTGACCAGTCACTCCTTACAGACCTAACACATTCCAACATCTCACATACACCCTGGTCAGACCATAGTATGGTTTTATCTACATTTAGGTGGCCCTCCAAACCCGCAAAATCTTTTCACTGGAGACTTCATGACTCTGTTCTCGCTAACCCAGAAACAATAGAGGACTTAACTAAGGCGACTAAAGAATACTTTCAGATAAATAAACCAGAGGACACATCCACTGTCAATAACTGGGAAGCATATAAATGCTACATTAGAGGATACTTAATCAAACACACCGCCAACATGCGGAAGTTAAACTCCGCCCAATCCACTCTCCTGACAGAAAACCTAACCAAAGCAGATGCCGCCCATAAGGCTGATCCCTCCTCCGTTCACAAACTCTCAGATCTATCCTCAGCAAGGGAAGACCTTAACAAATACCTGACTGCAAAAGCACACTTGCGGGCACTCACCTCTAAAGCCAAGTTCTATTCTGAAAATAACAAAGCAGGTCGTCTTTTAGCAAGGTCACTCAAAAAACAGAGGGCACATGCTTTTATTAGATCTATCAAACACACATCAGAAATTTCAGTAAGCAAAAACGAGGAGATAGCCAATGCCTTTGTCTCCTATTACTCCAAACTATACAACCTTGACCCCCACATATCTCAAAAAAGACTAGACGACATAGAAACATATCTTAACACCCTAGAAAACCCAAAACTCTCAGAAACAGAAATACAAATCCTCGACTCCCCTATAACACCCCAAGAAGTCAGCCTCACTATTAAAGCCCTCCCAGCCGGCAAGTCCCCTGGCCCAGATGGCCTAACTGCTAAATTTTTTCAATTGCTCCAAAGTCAACTTAGCCTACCATTGCATACCCTTTATACGTCCATAGACAAAGGCGAAACCTTTTCCCAATCCCTCCTTGAAGCTCTTATAACAGTTATACCGAAACCCGACAAGCCACCTGACCAGCCAAATAGTTATCGCCCCATATCTCTCTTAAATATTGACATGAAGATTTATGCGAAAATTCTTGCCAATCGCATGAATGATATCTTACCGAACCTAATACACCCGGACCAGGTTGGGTTTGTCAGGGGGAGGGAAGCTAAAGATAACACGATTAGAGTTCTGCACACTTTACAATCCTCATATGAGGATAAGACGCCCCTTATTCTCCTGTCAACAGATGCGGAGAAGGCCTTTGACAGGGTCAACTGGCACTTTATGTGGGAGACCCTGTTGAGGTTTGGCTTCTCTTCGATCTTTAAAACTCGGATACAGGCCTTATACTCCAATCCCCAAGCAAGGGTGCGGATCAATGGCACCACTTCACAAACCTTCCCCATAACAAATGGAACACGACAGGGCTGTCCGCTATCCCCATTACTGTTCGCCATTGTGATGGAAATATTGGCTATAAAAATTAGAGACAATCCTGAAATTAATGGAATACAATACTCACATATTAACCAAAAATGCTTGTTATTTGCGGATGACGTGATCTTTACACTCCAATCCCCAACTATATCACTCCCTGCCTTGGTTCGTACCCTTAAAACATATGGTCAAGTATCTGATTTCTCCATTAATATGGAGAAGTCGGGCATACTGGCGCTGAACACAAACCCCCGAGACTTAGACTTCATAAAAAATCAGACTAAATTTATCCTAAAAGACAAACTTAAATACTTAGGTATTATTCTTCCTAGCACTCAACAAGAGCTTTTTCAGTGTAATTATCTTAGTCTCCAACACACAATACAAACTCTCCTCGAAAGTTGGCATAGACAGGGTCACCTATCCTGGTTGGGGAGGGTTAATACTATCAAGATGATGATCATTCCAAAATACCTCTATCTCTTCCAGACACTCCCACTAGCTCTCCCTACCTCATACCTCCAGACACAACAGAGAATGCTTTCCTCCTTTATATGGTCCTACAAAAAATCTAGAGTCCCACAAAACACTTTGCACCTAACTAAAGAAGATGGTGGACTCAACATCCCGAGTCTTCCGAACTACTATAAAGCTGCCCACCTGGCTAGGGTACTCTCCTGGTCCAGACCTGACAACCTATCTGTATGGAAACAAGTTGAATGCTCCCTACTGAAAATCACATCTATGAGAGACATTGCATGGCTCCCTAAAACCCACAGGCCTCCACTAACGCAAAAAATTTACTATATTAAGTCTACTCTTGATATATGGGACAATATACTCAAACACCATAAAGACATTTCCACCTCTGTCTCTCCTCTATCCCCTTTACTAGGCAGCCAGCTGTTCTTTCAACAACCTCCTTTTACTCACACAAATGCCTTACCACACTTGCAGAATCTGCCCATTCACCTCCTGCTGAGCTCGAGAAATCTGAAGGACAGAGCGGAACTAATTACTGAATTAGGCCAACCCTTCCACCTCTGGTATGTTTACTTCCAGACCCGACATGCACTTTATAACAGCGAACATAAGTCAAATATTCTTAGACCAATGACAATATTCGAGCGGCTTTGTACAAACCCTGACATCCAGAAAAGATTTCTTTCCATATCTTACAAATTGCTTAGAGGATCCTTTCCTACCCAAAAACCGTCATACATCCAGAGATGGAACACTGAAATTCCAGGGGTTGTTCTAGACGAGGAGTGGAGGGCTGGTTTTAAAGCCACCCACTCGTCTTCTACCTCCTTACTTATAGTAGAAACGAACTACAAAATAATGTCCCGCTGGTACTTGACATCACAGAGACTCCGGAATATATTTCCAACAGCCTCTGCTGCGTGCTGGAGACGGTGTGGAGACATGGGCACCATGATCCATATCTGGTGGGACTGCCCGCTCCTATCCGAATTCTGGAAAAACCTGGAAAATAGTATCAACGTAATTTTAAGCTCAGATCTTTCTCTTAGTCTGAAAATTGTCCTTCTCAATATCCTCCCACAACTCCACTGTCGATATCGCATAAAACTACTTCAGATAATGCTATCTAGTGCCAAAAGATTGATACCTAGACTATGGAAATCACAAACAACACCTACACACACGATGTGGCTAACTGAAATGAACCACGTCCTAACGTTAGAAAAGCAATGTTATTGCCTATCAGGTAAACGAGATTTCTACTTAGATATGTACTTTATCTGGGAACAGGGAATTTCTAACTTAGCAAAAAACCCCGTAGGGATATAATTACCTTAACCCCTATCCCTGGTTAGACAGATATAAGTGGAAGGTGCCATACCACACACTCCATAACATGAAGATAATAACCTCAAAACTCCCCTACCATCCCTTTACCCCTCCCCCTCTCTCCCTTCTTTCTCTGTTCCTATCTCTCTTTCTTATGCTCTAGCTATGAAATACTCATAGCACTTCCTCAATTCTCTTAATGGGTACTTTTGATAAAACATAAAACTCCTTGGGTAGAATGATACCTTTCATAATGTAAAAAATCCATCTGTCAGATATTCACCAATTGTTTAATCATATGTTATTGTATGGATGTCATTATATGAAAATATGTATACCCAATAAAAATCTTTTGAACATTAAAAAAACAATAAACAAAACTGGAATAATAAGAAAAATAAGAAACACAAGTAAACAGCTCATATCCCTGCATTCCACTAAAATAAGCAGAAGGTCTTTAGAAGGACAAAGTGTGATGTGAGTATATGTTGTGGCTATGTTTGAGTAAAATTCAGTCCCCTTGCCTTCTATGTAGGGTTGATAGTAATCTAGTACATAGCATGGTTCAGATATCACCGTATGTGGTTATGTATGAGTCTACTATAACTAGTCCACAAGACTATTTGGGGAAGATGACAAATTGCCATTATGTGGACAGATTCTTGAATACTAAAAAAAGAAGACAGTAAACTTTTTCAGTACCCCTATAGGCATTGAGAATATTGTTTTCCAAATGTTTAAAAATAGAGCATATCCACCCATAACATCCTCAACTTGTAAAAGTGTAGCTCAAATTGAGCAATTAACCTACACATATTAATATTATAAACAATACACAGAACTGGGATAATAGGAAAAATAAAAAAACACAAGTAAACAGCTCATATCTCTGCATTCCACTAATTAAGCAGAAGATCTTTAAAAGGACAACATGTGATGTGAGGATATGTTGTGGCTATTTTAAAGTTATATAAAGTCCCCTTGAGCATGTCGGATAGCTGTGCTCTTAAATCTCATGCCTACAAGTCACTAAGCATCAATAAGTATAGAAACATCACTCCAGCTCAGCTGTGTCCACCTTGTAGCATGAAGGCCAGTCCCAGTATATAAATCTTATTTATCCCACACCAAGTCACCAGTCTTGGGGACTCTCTCTGGGGAATAGCGTTCAAAGCAGTAGGATTGTCAGGTCCATCCGCAGGCCTCTATAGACTGACTCATTGTCACATACCTCCAAGTGGGAACAGGGCAAAGCTTGCAGCCAGCCTTAACCCCGGCATTATCAGAAATTGGAGGTGTGTAGCCTTTTTTGACCGCTCCAGTCAGACCAATAGATCTTGGCACGACAGATCCAGCATGGGCCTTGCTCCGGTGCTCATACACATACTCCGCTGCCATATGAATGCCAGGTGGGGAATCCCCCGGCTCAGTTAAGACAAAGGGGGTCACAGTGCTTTTAGTATCACTACGAATATCCCAGACTATGGTCAGACATGGACCTGAGTTGAAATCAATGTCCTCATAATTGGCCCTATGCAGCCTAACGCCCCTAACACTGCGGCTGACAGCTCCCAACATCTGTAGAGGAATCTTACGGCTAGATTACGAGTTTTGCATTAAGCTGAAAAAGCAGCGTTAACAGGTCCTAACGCTGCTTTTTCACTACCGCTGCTATTACGAGTCTTGCAGATATAGGTGTACCGCACACTTTTTTGGCCTTACCGCTAATTGACTTACGTAAACTTTGTAAAGTCTTTTTCTATGGGACTTCCATAGCACTGGTATTACAAGTCTGTCCTGGGAGGCCACAAAGTGAGCGGTACAGCCTCTACCGACAAGATCTGTAATGCATTCTAAAGTCAGTAGTTATGAGTTTTACACTACAACGCTGTAGCATAAAACTCATAACTAAAGTGCTAAAAAGTACACTAACACCCATAAACTACCTATTAACCCCTAAACCGAGGCCCTGCCGCATCACAAACACTATAATAAAAATGTTAACCCCTAATCTGCCGCTCCGGACATCGCTGCCACTAGAATAAACATATTAACCCCTAAACCGCCGCACTCCCGCCTCACAAACACTAGTTAAATATTATTAACCCCTAAACTGCTGCCCCTAACATTGCCGCCACCTACATTATACTTATTAACCCATAATCTCCCGTCCCCAACGTCGCCGCCACTATATTAAATGTATAACCCTTAGATCTAAGTCTAACCCTAACCCTAACACCCCCTAACTTTAATATAATTTAAATAAATCTAAAGTAAATTATTATCATTAACTAAATTATTCCTATTTAAAACGAAATACTTACCTATAAAGTAGACCCCAAGCTAGCTACAATATAACTAATAGTTTCACTGTAGCTATCTTAGGGTTTATTTTTATTTTACAGGCAAGTTTGTATTTATTTTATCTAGGTAGAATCATTATTAAATTGTTATTAACTATTTAATAACTACTTAGCTAAAATAAATACAAATTGACCTGTAAAATAAAACCTAACCTAAGTTACAATAACACCTAACATTACACTACAATTAAATAAATTAACTAAATTAAATACAATTAAATAAATTAAATTAGCTAAATCACAAAAAAACAAAACACTAAATTACAGAAAATAAAAAACAAATTACAGATCTTTGAACGAATTACACCTAATCTAATAGCCCTATCAAAATAAAAATAAGCCCCTCCCTCAAAAAAAAACCCCTAGCCTAAACTAAACTATCAATAGCCCTTAAAAGGGCCTTTTGCGGGGCATTGCCCCAAAGTAATCAGCTCTTTTACCTGTAAAAAAATACAAACAACCCCCCCAACAGTAAAACCCACCACCCACACAACCAACCCCCCAAATAAAACCCTAACTGAAAAAACCTAAGCTCCCCATTGCCCTGAAAAGGGCATTTGGATGGGCATTGCCCTTAAAAGGGCATTTAGCTCTTTTGCAGGCCCAAAGCCCTAACCTAAAAAATAAACCCACCCAATACACCCTTAAAAAAATCCTAACACTAACCCCCGAAGATTCACTTACTGGAGAAGTCTTCATCCAATCGGCAAGATGTCTTCAACAAAGCCAGCAGAAGTGGTCCTCCAGACGAGCAGAAGCGGCTCCATCTTCAAGACTACCAGCGCGGAGAATCCTCTTCAAACGACGGCTTCTTCGTAATGAATATCTCTTTAAGTGACATCATCCAAGATGGCGTTCCTTAGATTCTGATTGGCTGATAGAATTCAGCCAATCGGAATTAAGATAGAAAAAATCCTATTGGCTGATTGGATCAGCTAATAGGATTGAACTTCAATCCTATTGGCTTATCCAATCAGCCAATAGGATTGAGCTTGCATTCTATTGGCTGATTGGAACAGCCAATAGAATGCCAGCTCAATCCTATTGGCTGATACCTTAATTCCGATTGGCTGATAGAATTCTATCAGCCAATCAGAATTGAAGGAACGCCATCTTGGATGGCGTCACTTAAAGGAACCTTCATTCTTCAGTTGCCGTGGAAAGAAGAGGATGCTCTGTGTCGATGTCTTGAAGATGGACCCGCTCCGCGCCAGATGGATGAAGATAGAAGATGCCGTCTAGATGAAGACTTCTGCCCATCTGGAGGACCACTTCTGCTAGTTTGGAGGACCACTTCTGCCGGATTCGTTGAGGACTTCGGCCCAGTTGGATGAAGATTTCTCCTGGGAAGGTGATCTTCAAGGGGTTAGTGTTAGGTTTTTTTAAGGGGGTATTGGGTGGGTTTTAGAGTAGGGTTGGTTGTGTGGGTGGTGGGTTTTAATTTTAGGGGGGATTTGTAATTTATTTTACAGGTAAAAGAGCTGATTACTTTGGGGCAATGCCCCGCAAAAGGCCCTTTTAAGGGCTATTTGTAATTTAGTGTAGGGTAGGGCTTTTTAGAATTCTATCAGCCAATCAGAATCTAAGGGATGCCATCTTGGATGACGTCACTTAAAGAGTTATTAATTCTGCAAGAAGATGCCATTGGAAGAGGATGCTCCGCTCCGGGTTTGTCTTGAAGATGGACCCGCTCTGTGCCAGAAGGATGAAGATAAAAAATGCCGTCTGGATGAAGACTTGTGCCCGTCTGGAGGACTACTTCTGCACGACTGGAGGACCACTTCTTTCAGCTTTGATGAGGACATCTTGCCGCTTGGATTAAGACTTCTCCCGGTAAGTGAATCTTCGGGGGTTAGTGTTAGGATTTTTTCAAAGGGTGTATTGGGTGGGTTTATTTTTTAGGTTAGGGCTTTGGGCCTGCAAAAGAGCTAAATGCCCATCCAAATGCCATTTTCAGGGCAATGGGGAGCTTAGGTTTTTTTAGTTAGTATTTTATTTGGGGGGTTGGTTGTGTGGGTGGTGGGTTTTACTGTTGGGGGGGTTGTTTGTATTTTTTTTTACAGGTAAAAGAGCTGATTACAAAAAGGCCCTTTTAAGGACTATTGATAATTTAGTTTAGGCTATGTTTTTTTTATATTGGGGGGGGGGGGGCTTTTTTTATTTTGATAGGGCTATTAGATTAGGTGTAATTAGTTTAAAGATCTGTCATTTGTTTTTTATTTTCTGTAATTTAGTGTGTTTTTTGTGATTTAGCTAATTTAATTTATTTAATTGTATTTAATTTAGTTAATTTATTTAATTGCAGTGTAGTGTTAGGTGTTATTGTAACTTAGGTTAGGTTTTATTTTACAGGTATTTATTAAATAGTTAATAACTGTTTAGTAACTATTATACCTAGTTAAAATAAATACAAACTTGCCTGTAAAATAAAAATAAACCCTAAGCTAGCTACAATGTAACAGTTATATTGTAGCTATCTTAGGGTTTATTTTATAGGTAAGTATTTAGTTTTAAATAGGAATAATTTAGGGAATTATAGTAATTTTATTTAGATTTATTTTAATTATATTTCAATTAGGGGGTGTTAGGGTTAGACTTAGGTTTAGGGGTTAATACATTTAATATAGTGGCGGCGACGTTGGGGGCGGCAGATTAGGGGTTAATAAGTGTAGGTAGGTTGCGGCGACATTGGGGGTGGAAGATTAGGGGTTAATAAATATAATGTAGGTGGCGGCGATGTTGGGGGCAGCAGATTAGGGGTTAATAAATATAATGTAGGTGTCGGCGGGTTAATAAGTGTAAGATTAGGGGTGTTTAGACTCAGGGTTCATGTTAGGTGTAAACATAACTTTTATTTCCCCATAGGAATCAATGGGGCTGCGTTACTGAGCTTTATGCTGCTTTTTGGCAGGTGTTAGACTTTTTCTTAGCCGGCTCTCCCCCTTGATGTCTATGGGGAAATCGTGCACGAGCACGTACGACCAGCTCACCGCTGACTTAAGCAGCGCTGGTATTGGAGTGCGGTATGGAGCAAAATTTTGCTCTACGCTCACTTCTTGCTTTTAAACGCCGGGTTTGTAAAAACCTGTAATATCAGCGCTGCAGGTAAGTGAGCAATGAGAAAAACCTGCTTGTTAGCACCGCATAGCTCCTAACGCAAAACTCATAATCTAGCCGTTAGTGTGGTTGATAGGTCCATGTGTCTTAAGAATCTCTATTTCACTCATTTGCCTATGCTTGGTCAGAGACCCGGAGGTAATAGCTGGGGCCCGCTGGAGACTTGGTGCAAGGAAAGCATCCGAAACAGATGCTAAATCCGTTCTTTGCAGTGTGGCAACATCACACTTGGTCTCGTCGCAAGTATCTCTCAACACAATAGGTTCGGGAACCGGTAACTCGTTATCTGCAGCTCGCCTAATACTCCGCTGGGGAGCATGGAGTTCAGCATGTTTCTGCTCAGTTAATGCATAATCTTGATTAAAACATTTGCTGACCAGTCGGTGGAGCTTTGCGTTCCTCCAACAGCTTTATCAAAGTAACTTCGAGGTTCTGCCCCTACGTGTTTACAACGGGGTCCATTTTGTTTCAGGGCGATAATCACTTTAGGCTCCCACTTGTAGCAGAATAGTTATCCTGTTGAACGATATCTTAACCCCGGAGTTCGGGAGGGGGACGTTTTGTACGGCAGCCCCAGACCTGCGCTGCATTCCCTACACAGGACTTGTTTTCTTGTGGTTAACCCACGGCTCAAATGCTTCTGACGGCAAAATGTCCTCAAGGCCTGTGAGAAAGTCTGCTACGCAGCTGTACCAAAGAACATAGGCCAAATACGATCAAAACATCCGCTCAAAGGATTTATTCCCTCTTAGCACAAAGGTTATCTCAGTGGTATAAAAAACTGAGGGTTTATTGCAGTGACTTTTAGTGAAAATCTGTAGTTTTCCTGGAGCTTCATCAAGACACGTCTTGCCGCTTTGGAAGTAGGCTCCGCTCCCCAAAATGCCATTTTTTATGGCTTCATTCTTGGCGCGAAATCTTTTTTGGCGCGAAGTTGCGCTTGTTATGACGCGAGTTGCGTCATTTCCTGGTGTTAGCTTTGACAGCAGAATGTTTTCACTTCCTTGCGTCATAGTTGGCGTCAACATTTTTTGTTGTATATTACCCCTCTTCCTTTAATGCTTCTGGTTCTCTTTATATTTTTAAGAGCTATGATCTTTATTTTTTTGCATCTTACTTTAGCATAAGCATTTTTTCCCATTCCTGAAACTGCTATATGAGGAAATTGGATATTTTGTTTAAATGTTAGTTGTTTTTTTTCTTTTTTACATTTTGCAAGATGTCTCATTTTGATCCTGCCTCTGATGTTGCTGTAGAAACTATGCTGCCTGAACACAGTTCTACCAAAGCTAAGTGTGTCTGTTGTAAAATAGCTGATGTTATTTCTTCAGCTCAATTATGTGGCATTTGTCTTGACAAGCTGTTGAATGCTGATAATGTTTCTATTAGTACAAATACATTGTTGTTCCTTCAACATCTAATGTACCTGATATTCTTGCAGTTTTAAAGAATTATATTGCTGCAGCTATAGAAAAGGCTATGGGGCATATGTTTTTAAACCTCCAAAGGTTGCTCCTGGGGTTTTTCCTATTCCAGGTGCTGTTTCTGATATGATTACTAAGGAATGGTGGCTAATTTAGAGTTTTGGGGAAAAAGTCCCTAAAGTTGATGGGTCTATTTCCAACCTTGCCAAACGTACTACTTTTTCTATGAAAGATAGTACTTCTTTTAAATATCTTTTAGACGGGAAGATTGAACCTTATCTCAGAAAAGCTTATTTACATTCTGGTTATATTCTTAGACCTGCCATATCTATGGCTGATGTGGCTGCTGCTTCAACTTTTTGGTTGGACAGTTTAGCTCGTCAGGTAGAAGATTCTGATTTGTCTAGCATTGTTCTTCTGCTTCAACATGCTAATCATTTCATTTCTAATGCTATATTTGACATTATTAAGATCAATGTTAAATCTATGTATTTAGCTATTTTAGCTAGAAGAGCTTTATGGCTTAAATCTTGGAATGTGGACATGGTGTCTAAATCTAGATTACTATCACTATCTTTCCAGGGTAAGAATTTATTTGGTTCTCAATTGGATTCTATTATTTCCACTATCATTGGGGGTAAGGGAGTTTTATTTTACCCCAAGATAAAACGTCTAAGGGTAAATTTAAGGCTCCTAATAATTTTCATTCCTTTCATCAGAATAAAGAACAAAAAAACACTCCTTCCCCTAAGGTGTCTGGTTCCAATTGGAGACCATCTTCAAATTGGAATAAGACCAAGCCTTATAAAAAAACAAATCCAGCCCCCAAGACTGCATGATTGTATGGCCCTCAATCCAGTTCAGCTAGTGGGGTCTGATTGAAATTATTTCAGGAAATTTGGACAGGTTCTGTTCAGAATTAGTGGATTCAGAATATTGTGTCTCAAGGGTATCAAATAGGTTTCAGAATAAGACCTCCCATGGGAAGATTCTTTCCTTCTCATGTTACAACAAGTCCTGTGAAGGCTCAGGCTTTTCTGAAATGTGTTTCAGATCTAGAGCTTTCTAGAACTTTTAAGATGGTGACTATAAGGACTATTCTGCCTTTTGTTCAGCAAGGGCATTTTATGTCCTCAATAGACAGGATGCTTATCTTCTTTTTACTTTTTAAATTTAACATTTTATTAACATGGTAGTTTGTCTTTGTAACATGTGCTCACACAATTGCACACTTTTTTTTTAATGGTCTGACTATAATTTAAAGGCTTTATATTCTGGGTAATAAATGGTAATATTTCATGTATTTTATTTAAAAAAAAAATATAAAACAAAAAAAAAAATCTTAGGTTCTCAATTGTAGGCAATTGTGCCCACATCTTGTATGAAGCTATTGCCAAAATCTCTCCAAGGAAGCAGAATTTAAGAGGGAAGGAAAAAACATAATTTATGCTTACCTGATAAATTTATTTCTCTTGTAGTGTATCCAGTCCACGGATCATCCATTACTTATGGGATATTAACTCCTCCCCAACAGGAAGTGCAAGAGGATTCACCCAGCAGAGATGCTATATAGCTCCTCCCCTAACTGCCATTACCAGTCATTTGACCGAAAACATGCAGAGAAAGGAAAACCATAGGGTACAGTGGTGACTGTAGTTTAATGGAAAAATTACCTGCCTTAAAGTGACAGGGCGGGCCGTGGACTGGATACACTACAAGAGAAATAAATTTATCAGGTAAGCATAAATTATGTTTTCTCTTGTTAAGTGTATCCAGTCCATGGATCATCCATTACTTATGGGATACCAATACCAAAGCTAAAGTACACGGATGATGGGAGGGACAGGCAGGCTCTTTATACGGAAGGAACCACTGCCTGAAGAACCTTTCTCCCAAAAACAGCCTCCGAAGAAGCAAAAGTGTCAAATTTGTAAAATTTGGAAAAAATATGAAGAGAAGACCAAGTTGCAGCCTTGCAAATCTGTTCAACAGAAGCCTCATTCTTAAAGGCCCAAGTGGAAGCCACAGCTCTAGTAGAATGTGCTGTAATTCTTTCAGGAGGCTGCTGTCCAGCAGTCTCATAGGCTAATCGTATTATGCTACGAAGCCAAAAGGAGAGAGAGGTAGCCGAAGCTTTTTGACCTCTCCTCTGACCAGAATAAACGACAAACAGGGAAGACGTTTGTCGAAAATCCTTAGTTGCCTGTAGATAAAATTTCAGGGCACGGACTACATCTAGATTGTGTAGCAGACGTTCCTTTTTCGAAGAAGGATTAGGACACAAAGATGTAACCACAATCTCTTAACTGATATTCCTGTTAGTGACCACCTTAGGTAGGAACCCAGGTTTAGTACGCAGAACTACCTTGTCTGAATGAAAAATCAGATAAGGAGAATCACAATGTAAGGCAGATAACTCAGAGACTCTTCGAGCCGAGGAAATCGCCATTAAAAACAGAACTTTCCAAGATAACAACTTGATATCAATGGAATGAAGGGGTTCAAACGGAACCCCCTGTAAAACATTAAGAACTAAGTTCAAACTCCATGGTGGAGCAACAGTTTTAAACACAGGCTTGATCCTAGCTAAAGCCTGACAAAAAGCTTGAACGTCCGGAACTTCTGACAGACGTTTGTGTAAAAGAATGGACAGAGCTGAAATCTGTCCCTTTAAGGAACTAGCGGATAAACCCTTTTCTAAACCTTCTTGTAGAAAAGACAATATCCTCGGAATCCTAACCTTACTCCATGAGTAACTCTTGGATTCGCACCAATATAAGTATTTGCGCCATATCTTATGGTAAATCTTTCTGGTAACAGGCTTCCTAGCCTGTATTAAGGTATCAATAACTGACTCAGAAAAACCACGTTTTGATAAAATCAAGCGTTCAATTTCCAAGCAGTCAGCTTCAGAGAAATTAGATTTTGATGTTTGAAGGGACCCTGGATCAGAAGGTCCTGTTTCAGAGGTAGCGACCAAGGTGGACAGGATGACATGTCCACTAGATCTGCATACCAAGTCCTGCGTGGCCATGCAGGCGTTATTAGAATCACTGATGCTCTCTCCTGTTTGATTCTGGCAATCAATCGAGGAAGCATCGGGAAGGGTGGAAACACATAAGCCATCCCAAGGTCCAAGGTGCTGTCAAAGCATCTATCAGAACCGCTCCCGGATCCCTGGATCTGGACCCGTAACGAGGAAGCTTGGCGTTCTGTCGAGACGCCATGAGATCTATCTCTGGTTTGCCCCAACGTCGAAGTATTTGGGCAAAGACCTCCGGATGAAGTTCCCACTCCCCCGGATGAAAAGTCTGATGACTTAAGAAATCCGCCTCCCAGTTCTCCACTCCCGGGATGTGGATTGCTGACAGGTGGCAAGAGTGAGACTCTGCCCAGCGAATTATCTTTGATACTTCCATCATTGCTAGGGAGCTTCTTGTCCCTCCCTGATGGTTGATGTAAGCTACAGTCGTGATGTTGTCTGACTGAAACCTGATGAACCCCCGAGTTGTTAACTGGGGCCAAGCCAGAAGGGCATTGAGAACTGCTCTCAATTCCAGAATGTTTATTGGTAGGAGACTCTCCTCCTGATTCCATTGTCCCTGAGCCTTCAGAGAATTCCAGACAGCGCCCCAACCTAGTAGGCTGGCGTCTGTTGTTACAATTGTCCAGTCCGGCCTGCTGAATGGCATCCCCCTGGACAGATGTGGCCGAGAAAGCCACCATAGAAGAGAATTTCTGGTCTCTTGATCCAGATTCAGAGTAGGGGACAAGTCTGAGTAATCCCCATTCCACTGACTTAGCATGCACAATTGCAGCGGTCTGAGATGTAGACGTGCAAAGGGTACTATGTCCATTGCTGCTACCATTAAGCCGATCACCTCCATGCATTGAGCTACTGACGGGTGTTGAATGGAATGAAGGACACGGCATGCATTTTGAAGCTTTGTTAACCTGTCTTCTGTCAGGTAAATCTTCATTTCTACAGAATCTATAAGAGTCCCCAAGAAGGGAACTCTTGTGAGTGGAAAGAGAGAACTCTTCTTTTCGTTCACCTTCCATCCATGCGACCTTAGAAATGCCAGTACTAACTCTGTATGAGACTTGGCAGTTTGAAAGCTTGAAGCTTGTATCAGAATGTCGTCTAGGTACGGAGCTACCGCAATTCCTCGCGGTCTTAGTACCGCCAGAAGAGCACACAGAACCTTTGTGAAGATTCTCGGAGCCGTAGCCAATCCGAATGGAAGAGCTACAAACTGGTAATGCCTGTCTAGAAAGGCAAACCTTAGATACCGGTAATGATCTTTGTGAATCGGTATGTGAAGGTAAGCATCCTTTAAATCCACTGTGGTCATGTACTGACCCTTTTGGATCATGGGTAAAATTGTCCGAATAGTTTCCATTTTGAACGATGGAACTCTTAGGAATTTGTTTAGGATCTTTAAATCCAAGATTGGCCTGAAAGTTCCCTCTTTTTTGGGAACCACAAACAGATTTGAGTAAAACCCTTGTCCTTGTTCCGACCGCGGAACCGGATGGATCACTCCCATTAATAAAAGATCTTGTACGCAGCGTAGAAACGCCTCTTTCTTTATTTGGTTTGTTGACAACCTTGACAGATGAAATCTCCCTCTTGGGGGAGAGAATTTGAAGTCTAGAAGGTATCCCTGAGATATGATCTCTAACGCCCAGGGATCCTGGACATCTCTTGCCCAAGCCTGGGCGAAGAGAGAAAGTCTGCCCCCCACTAGATCCGTTCCCGGATCGGGGGCCCTCGATTCATGCTGTCTTAGGGGCAGCAGCAGGTTTCCTGGCCTGCTTGCCCTTGTTCCAGGACTGGTTAGGTCTCCAGCCTTGTCTGTAGCGAGCAACAGCTCCTTCCTGTTTTGGTGCAGAGGAAGTTGATGCTGCTCCTGCTTTGAAATTACGAAAGGAACGAAAATTAGACTGTCTAGCCTTAGGTTTGGCTCTGTCTTGAGGCAGGGCATGGCCTTTATCTCCTGTAATGTCAGCGATAATTTCTTTCAACCCGGGCCCGAATAAGGTCTGCCCTTTGAAAGGTATATTAAGCAATTTAGATTTAGAAGTAACGTCAGCTGACCAGGATTTTAGCCACAGTGCTCTGCGTGCCTGAATGGCGAATCCGGAATTCTTAGCCGTAAGTTTAGTTAAATGTACTACGGCATCTGAAATAAATGAGTTAGCTAACTTAAGGGCTTTAAGCTTGTGTGTAATCTCATCTAATGGAGCTGATTCAAGTGTCTCTTCCAGAGACTCAAACCAAAATGCTGCTGCAGCCGTGACAGGCGCAATGCATGCAAGAGGTTGCAATATAAAACCTTGTTGAACAAACATTTTCTTAAGGTAACCCTCTAACTTTGTATCCATTGGATCTGAAAAGGCACAGCTATCCTCCACCGGGATAGTGGTACGCTTAGCTAAAGTAGAAACTGCTTCCTCCACCTTAGGGACCGTTTGCCATAAGTCCCGTATGGTGGCGTCTATTGGAAACATCTTTCTAAATATCGGAGGGGGTGAGAACGGCACACCGGGTCTATCCCACTCCTTAGTAACAATTTCAGTAAGTCTCTTAGGTATAGGAAAAACGTCAGTACTCGCCGGTACCGCAAAATATTTATCCAACCTACACATTTTCTCTGGTATTGCAACTGTGTTACAATCATTCAGAGCCGCTAACACCTCCCCTAGTAATACACGGAGGTTTTCCAGCTTAAATTTAAAATTTGAAATATCTGAATCCAGTTTGTTTGGATCAGAACCGTCACCCGCAGAATGAAGCTCTCCGTCCTCATGTTCTGCAAATTGTGACGCAGTGTCTGACATGGCCCTAATATTATCAGCGCACTCTGTTCTCACCCCAGAGTGATCACGCTTACCTCTTAGTTCTGGTAATTTAGCCAAAACTTCAGTCATAACAGTAGCCATATCCTGTAATGTGATTTGTAATGGCCGCCCAGATGTACTCGGCGCTACAATATCACGCACCTCCCGAGCGGGAGATGCAGGTACTGACACGTGAGGCGAGTTAGTCGGCATAACTCTCCCCTCGTTGTTTGGTGAAATATGTTCAATTTGTACAGATTGACTTTTATTTAAAGTAGCATCAATACAGTTAGTACATAAATTTCTATTGGGCTCCACTTTGGCTTTAGCACATATAGCACAGATATCTTCCTCTGAATCAGACATGTTTAACACAGTAGCAAATAAACTAGCAACTTGGAAATACTTTTCAAGTAATTTACTATAATATGAAAACGTACTGTGCCTATAAGAAGCACAGAAAAAGTTATGACAGTTGAAAATTAATAAACTGAAAAGTTATAGCATCAAATCTTTGTAAAAAACACAATTTTAGCAAAGGATTGCTCCCATTAGCAAAGGATAACTAACCCTGATAGCAGAAAAAAAAAAAAAAATACAGAAATAAACGTTTTTTTTTCTATCACAGTCAACTACAATCTCACAGCTCTGCTGTGAGTGATTACCTCCCTCAAAACAAGTTTTGAAGACCCCTGAGTTCTGTAGAGATGAACCGGATCATGCAGGGAAGACAATAAACTTCTGACTGAATTTTTTGATGCGTAGCAAAAGCACCAAAAAAGGTCCCTCCCCCTCACACATAACAGTGAGAGAGATCAGTAAACTGTCATAAATTAAATAAAACGACTGCCAAGTGGAAAAAAATAGTGCCCAAAACATTTTTTCACCCAGTACCTCAGAAAATTAAACGATTTTACATGCCAGCAAAAAACGTTTAACATTAATAAATTGAGTGTTATTAAAAAGCCTGTTGCTAGTCCCTGCAAATTAGGCTAAAGTTTTATGCATACAGTATAATTCCAGTGAAGTGCCATTCCCCAGAATACTGAAGTGTAAAATATACATACATGACAGCCTGATACCAGTTGCTGCTACTGCATTTAAGGCTGAGTTTACATTATATCGGTATGGCAGAATTTTCTCATCAATTCCATTGTCAGAAAATAATAAGCTGCTACATACCTCTTTGCAGATTAATCTGCCCGCTGTCCCCTGATCTGAAGTTTACCTCTCCTCAGCAATATGATCTTAACTACTCCGGCTAAAATCATAGAAAAACTCAGGTAGATTCTTCTTCAAATTCTACCAGAGAAGGAATAACACACTCCGGTGCTATTATAAAATAACAAACTTTTGATTGAAGGTATGAAACTAAGTATAATCACCACAGTCCTCTCACACATCCTATCTATTTGTTGGGTGCAAGAGAATGACTGGTAATGGCAGTTAGGGGAGGAGCTATATAGCAGCTCTGCTGGGTGAATCCTCTTGCACTTCCTGTTGGGGAGGAGTTAATATCCCATAAGCAATGGATGATCCGTGGACTGGATACACTTAACAAGAGAAATAAAATACAAATGTTCAAGGAGGGAAATTCAACAGCAGCATAGCAGAGCTCTCAATATGAGAAGGCTGACTATGTGGACATTTATCTTGGTTGTGAAATTTGTCTTGGGAATAGTTTGCCAAAGAGCAGAAAGTAAAAAGACATGTGTAATAGGCGTCCGTCATATTTCCTCACAGTTTTGTGCAGGGAAGAAAGCTTAATCCTTTTCTGGAACCAATTTCAACACCTTTCCAATTGCAATGGTTTTACCTTCATCTCGCAAGGTAAAGCGCCCCATTTGAGGGAAATCTTTGACTGTTTCAAGGCAGATAGTTCCAGCTGTTCTTAAGCGGGCAATACATACTTGATCTTGTTTCACAAAGCGGGGCCGTGTCTTACTTTTGTCCCCAGTTTTTTTGTCTACCAAGCAAATTAAGGCTGTTATCTCAACTTCTTAAATACAGGTATGAATGTGCAGCACTGCGTTGTAACCGGGGCAAATGATGGACTTCTGGCCAATTATTACAATCTGGGCATCAAATGTGCGTCCAGAGTGACAGATGTTATTTAGGTCACATAGAATAAAGCCTGGCAAAATCTCCTCCTCTTCAAATCCCTTGAGCCGGAGCTTTAGATTCTCTTCTGTCTCAACCTCATCAGATAGGAGTCTGAGAACTTCCACGGTATGCTTGTTTGGCATCATGACAAGCTGCTGTCCTTTGCATATAGAACCAGATTCCAGCTTTCCTAGAATGACTGTCCCCATATCCTTGTACTTATCCACAATTGGCAGCCGAACAGGTACATCAAACGATCTGTTAAAGATTGGCAAGTTGTCCAGATATGGAATAAATGGTAAGCCATTATAACACAGGCAAAAATCCACTGGTTCTTTTAGGTTTGCTCCAGTTAGACCCGGGCATGGCATAAAGTGAATATCTTTTTTGGGGTTGAATCCGACTTTCTTCAAAAAGGGCACAAGTTTTTCTTTACATTCTTCATACCGGTCATTACTCAAGTTCACTGTTGGATCATCCATTTTATTAACAAGAACTATTAAATGTTTTACACCTGCTGTTTTCGCCAACATAGCATGTTCTCGCGTCTGGACACCTTTTTCAAATCCAGTTTCGAATTCGCCTTTCCTTGCAGAGATGACCAGCACTGCCAGGTCAGCTTGAGAAGCGCCACCAATCATGTTTGGAACAAAGCTTTTGTGGCCAGGGGCATCAAGGATAGTGAAGTATTTCTTTTCAGTCTCAAAATAAGCATGGCCGACTTCTACTGTTTTACCCTTATCTCTCTCTTCCTGGTTTCTGTCTAAAGCCCACGATAAGTACCATGTTTCTCTGTTTTTTTCCTTAGCCTCTCTCTCATATTTCTCAAGTGTTGTCTTGTCAACTATACCAGTTAAATACATAATTTGTCCGCCAATGGTGGATTTACCAGCATCAACATGACCGATGAATACTACATTAACATGTTCTTTTTTAGGGGCATCTGGTGGTTCCACAATAGCTTTGGGTATAGGGATTTCCTCCTCTTCCTCCATCATTTCCTGGGCACTTTCTTCAGTGGACCCTCCATCACCACAGAGCCCGCCTCCAGGTTCGGTTTCAGTGGGTTCATCTTTGTGATCCCAGGACTCCTCGGGGGACATCTCAGTCTCACCATTTTCTAAAACAGGTTCGGATACCTCCATGCCAACAGCAACATTGGACCCTTCTGAACACAGAGACTTTTCCTCCTTTGAAGAATTATCAGTTGCATCCTCCTCCTCTGCCTCGTTGGCCGGCACATTGGGCATAAGTAAGGACGGCATAAACTCAGCAGCGTGCACATTTGGAACAAATGGTTTGGCGTTCACGTTGAGCTGGGCCAGAGATGAATTCAGTTGGGCCTCCGGGGTGTCAATGTCCGCTTGGTCCCAGGAATCTGGCGCTGAGACGCTGGGGTCCATTTCCGGGTGTGAGCAGCGGCGACCGACTCAGCACTCACTCAACGGCTCCTCGTGTGTGCCCGCGACGTCGCCCACGTAGCCGGAGACGTAGCGCACGCCGGATCAGGATGCTTATCTTCATATTCTAATTCATTCAGACCACTATCGGTTTCTGAGATTCCCTTTTCTAGATAAGCATTACCACTTTGTGGCTCTTCCATTTGGCCTAACGACAGCTCCAAGAATCTTTTTGGAGGTTCTCGGTGCCCTTCTATCTGTAATCAGAGCGCAGGGTATTGCGTTCCTTATTTGGACGATATCTTGGTACTAGCTCACTCTTTTCATTTAGCAGAATCTCACACGAAACAACTAGTGTGGTTTCTTCAAAGGCATGGTTGGAGGATCAATTTACAAAAGAGTTTCTTGATTCCTTAAACAAGGGTCACCTTTTTAGGTTTCCAGATAGATTCAGTATCCATGACATTAACAGACAAGAGGCAAATTAAATTGGTTTTAGCTTGTCTAAACCTTCAGTCTCGATCATTCCCTTCAGTGGCTATGTGCATGGAAGTTTTAGATCTTATAACTGCAGCATCAGACGTGATCCCCTTTGCTTGTTTTTCATATGAGATCTCTGCAGCTTTTTATGCTGAATTAATGGTGCATGGATTATACTCAGATATCACAACTGATATACTTAAATCCCAACATTCAACTCTCTCTGTCTTAGTGGTTGGACCATCACCGTATTGTTCAAAGGGCCTCTTTTGTTCATCCTTCCTGGACTGTGATTTCAATGGATGCAAGTCTTACTGGTTGGGGAGCTTTCTGGGGGTCTCTGACAGCACAAAGGGTTTGGAAACCTCAAGAGGCGAGGTTACCAATCAATATTTTAGAACTCTGTGCTATCTTCAGAGTTCTTCAGGCTTGGCCTCTATTAAAGAGAGAACTTTTCATTCTTTTTTCAGACAGACAACATCACAACAGTGGCATATGTCAAACATCAGGGAGGGACT
The DNA here is from genome assembly GCF_027579735.1 of Bombina bombina. Lineage (NCBI taxonomy): Eukaryota > Metazoa > Chordata > Amphibia > Anura > Bombinatoridae > Bombina > Bombina bombina. Next base: position 269,779,759 of record NC_069500.1, on the reverse strand, counting down.
CGCAGCTCTTTAACAACGAAAGAAGTATCTTAGATACTTTCTTGGGCAGAGTCCAACTCTTGTCTAATTTCTGCAATTCATATTCCAGGTGTAGACAATTGTTTCTTTTGGCTATCTCTTCTGCTAGAAGAGTTTCTGAGTTGTCGGCTCTCTCTTGTGAGTCTCCTTATCTGATTTTCCATCAAGATAAAGCTGTTTTACGGACTTTGTTTACATTTTTGCCTAAAGATGTGAATTTTAACAACCTTAGTAGGGCAATTGTTGTTCCTTCCTTGTGTCCTAATCATAAGTATTCTCTTGAGAGATCTCTACATTCTTTGGATGTGGTAAGAGCTTTGAAATACTATGTTGATGCTACTAAGGATTTCAGAAAGACTTCTAGTCTATTTGTTATTTTCTATGGTTCTGGTCAGAAAGCCTTTGCCATTTATTTGATTCAAAAGGCTTATTTGGAGGCGGAGCAGTCTCCGCCTCAGAGAATTACAGCTCATTCTACTAGATCAGTTGCCACTTCTTGGGCTTTCAAGAATGAAGCTTCAGTTGATCAGATTTGCAAAGCAGCAATTTGGTCTTCTTTGCATACAGTTACTAAATTTTACTATTTTGATGTATTTTCTTCTTCAGAAGCAGTCTTTGGTAGAAAAGTTCTTCCGGCAGCTGTCTCAGTTTGATTCTTTTGCCTATGATTTGAGTTTTTTGAAATTTTTTAAGATAACTTAATTATTATTTGGATTTAATTTTTCAGAGGAAATAGCTGTTTTTATTTTATCCCTCCCTCTCAAGTGACACTGTGGATTTACACATCTTGGGTATTATATCCCATACGTCACTAGCTCAAGGACTCTTGCCACTTACATGAAAGAAAACATAATTTATGTAAGAACTTACCTGATAAATTCATTTCTTTCATACTGGCAAGAGTCCATGAGACCTACCCTATTTTTTTTGTGGTTATGATTTTTTGTATAAAAAGCACATTATTTTTTCCAGTTCCTCTTTTTGTATTAATTTTTTTTACTCCTTTTTACACCTCACTACTTGGTTATACATTAAACTAAGGTATAAGTGTGGTGGGAGGTGTATTTATAGGCATTTTGAGGTTTAGGAAACTTTGCCCCCTCCTAGTAGGAATGTATATCCCATACGTCACTAGCTCATGGACTCTTGCCACTATGAAAGAAATTAATTTATCAGGTAAGTTCTTACATAAATTATGTTATTTCTTAAAAATGCAGGAACTTTGATAAAAAGAAGAACCACAAAAAAAAAACTTTTCTAATTAGTTTACAACTTTTCTAATGCGCTTAATCAGTTATCTGGATAAAAGCATATACCATGGGATAACTCGCATAAAGATGCTAAGCTAAACAGATACAAAAAAACTGTAATCTTTTTAGTTTACTAAATTATTTGTCTGCTTCTGCTGAATTCACAAATATCTGGCAAGACCAGGAAGTAGACTTTGCTCCCCCATCAGTCTTTTAAATAATGCAATGCATAATAATGAACACCTTACGTTGTACAGGCATCTCTCACACTTGTGCTGTACTTGATTTTTCTCATTTACACTTTTTAATTTCTACATCACTTTCAAGGCTTTTCTGCAAGCTGCACATTTTACTTATTTCCGCAGCCCATAACTTAGGAGTGCCAAAAAGCCCATGATGCAGAAATATATAATATGGGGACACTGCACTCATGTTTTTAATTTGTTTAAATAAAAAATAAAGTATTATTTTTTAATGGATGCTCTTGTACTTAATAAACCTACATTATTTGCAAGTCTTGTCCCCAGTGGCCAGTACTGGCTGTAGAACATGACATTTTCAAAGGTGTAAATAATCCAGTATTTGCAAGGCAGTAGCACGGTCACTGCACTCTTATTACTTATTACTTATTATCTACTCCAGAATTGTTATTGTTTAGAAAGATAGATAATCCCTTCATTACCCATTCTCCAGTTTTGCAAAACCAACACTATTATATTAATACACTTTTTACCTCTGTTATTACCTTGTATCTGAGCTTCTGCAGGCTGCCCCCTTATTTCAGTTCTTTTGAGAGACTTGCATTTTAGCCAATCAGTGCTGACTCCTAGGTAAGTCCACTGGTGTGAGCACAATGTTATCTATATGGCACATGTGAACTAACACCCTCTAGCTGTGAAAAACTGTCAAAATTCATTCAGATAAGAAGTGGCCTTCAAGAGCTTAGAAATTAGGTTAGGTTTGAACTAAGAATGCAAAGAGAACAAAGCAAATTTGATGATAAAAGTAAATTGGAAAGTTGTTTAAAACTACATGCCCTATCTAAATCATGAAAGTTTAATTCTGACTAGACTGTCCCTTTAAGTGTTGCACTCTAGTGTAATACAACAATTAACAGTTGATGTAGACCACTATTATTGATATTATAGCGGAGAGATTACATGAAGAACGCACTTTTGAGCACCATGAGCTTTGCACTTAGGAGATATCCGATATGAATATTACTGTTCACCCCCACAGAAGTCTATTATATGCAGGAGATGTTAGCGTGTCCTAGACTATCGCTCGAACGATAAAAAAATATCTTTGGACTTGTAATATGAATATAGAAACACTATTGATTGTGGTCTAGCAATGTTAACACACAGTAGGGCTAATTATTTTGTTCTCCACTTGTAATCTAGGCTTTTATGAATTAAGATTTAGCATTAAAAATTACCAACATTAATTATTTGATATCCACGATTTCTAGCTTGCAATGAAAAATTAATTTTGGGACATTTGAAAGGAAATAAATCTGCCTTTGATGATTTACTATTGTTATTTAATGTTGCAATTTCATGACAATAATATATGCAATCCAATACATATCAGCAAAGTAAGCAATTATGATTCAGTGACGTATGAATCAATTTTAGATTTAATTTTTTTTTCCATGGTAACATTATAATCAAAAATGTCAAACAGTGCAGTCTTATGGGATTGTTTTTGTCATAAAAATGCAGAAGTTAAGTCTTGATGCTTTGTTTAGCTACAGTAATTACATCCCCTATTGTTTTGTCAGAGTAATAAACCCAGCTGCAAAAGAGGTTACCAGAGGAACCGACAAAAAATCCTGATTGTGTTCAATTGTTTCAAGGACTGAAATGTACCACTCTAAGAAGAATTGTCTTATTTTGTAAGTTTCATGACTATTAAAGTTCACAAAAATGGTATAATACATAGGTATTATAGTGCATAAGAAACAATACAATATATGGTGATACAAAATACGGTGCTTCATATAGAAACGTATTATAGACTTTATAAATATCTATATCATTGGTTCAGTCCATTTACTACATATATTTGTACAAAAGAAAGATATTTCACAATAAAGTATATGGAGCATTTCTGTATATTAGATATGATAAGGTGTGCCAATACAATATGGACAAGATTACAAGTGGAGTGCTAATGATAGCATAGGCAGCAATATCACTGGACTGCGCTAAAAAAAGAGCTCAAATTGATTTTACAAGTCCATGGTAAAACAGATTTACCAGAGAAGGGTTAGAGCGCTAGCATACCTTAAAGGGACACTAAACCCCCAAAAAATTATTTCATGATTCAAATAGAGAATACAATTTTAATCAACATTCCAATTAACTTCTATTTTCTAATTCGCTTCATTCTTTAAATATGCTTTATTGAAGAAATAGCAATGCATATGGGTGAGCCAATCACACGAAGCATCTATGTGCAGCAACCAATCAGCAGCTACTGATCCTATCTAGATATGCTTTTCAGCAAAGTATATCAAGAGAATGAAGCAAATTAGATAATATAAGTAAATTAGAAAGTTGTTTAAAATGGCATTCTCTTTCTAAATCATGAAAGAAAAAATATGGGTTTCATGTTCCTTTAAGTGAGCCCTATACTTTCTTATAGAGATCGCGACTGTGCTAAATATCGCTGATATTAAAAGTAGAAATTTATGGCTTGTTCTCAAGTGCAAGCCAAAATAGAACTAGAAGAATTAGCGAGACCTGAAGTAAAATGTAAGGGGTAAAACAAAAGTTTCACAAAACACATATAAAACATTAAAATAAAGTATTACACGGAGGGCAGAGCCTACTCCTAAAGCGGCAAGACGCGTCTTAGTGAAGCTCCAGGAGAACTTCAGATTTTCATTAAAATTCCTTGCAATAAACCTATAGTTTTTCATCCTACTGAAATAACTATTGTGCTAAAAGTGAATAAATCCTAAGAGCGGATGTTCTGATCGTGTTTTTGCCTATGCTCTTGGGGATAGCTGCGTGGCAGACTTTTTCACAGGCCTGGAGGACATCTTGCTGTCTGTAGCGCTTGAACCAGGGGTTAACCACAAGAACCAAGTCCTATGTAAGGTGACCAACGCAGATCTGGGGCTGCCGTACAAAATCCCCCCCCCCAACTCCGGGGTTACGATATCCTGCAATCGGATAATTAATCTGCTACAAGTGGGAGACTAAAAAGACAATCACATCGAAACAAGATGGACCCTGTTGCCATTATGGAGGTGCAGAAACTCAAAGAAACATTGATAAGGCTGTTAGAGGAACATTTTGCAAAGCTCCACCGACTGATCAACGGATGTTTTGACAAAGATTGTGCCTTACCTGAACAGGAACACGCTGAACTCCCTGTTCCCCAACAAAATATATGACAAGTTGCTGATAAGGAAATCCCGGTTGTGAAGCCTATTGCCCTGAGAGATACACGCTGCGAGATCAAGTGTGATGCTGTCATATCGCAAAAGACGTATTCCACGGCTGTACCTGATGCTTCTCCTACACCAAGAGTTATGGGGGGGGGGTGCACAATTTACAGCCGATTCCTACCTCACAGCGATCACTCTCTGAAGCTGATAAGGGAGAAACTCTGAAGAAGGATATAACCCAGACCGACCTCCCTAACTTGGAGCTGCAGAGGAGCATATTGGAACCCCTTACTACTAGCATAGGGAATTATGTTACATTCTCTACTGACTGTGGATTTGCGTTCAAGTGGTTGGAAGAAAACTCTCAGCTGGATCGACTTGTTGGCCAAAACGACAAACATGTGTGGAGAGATGCTGCCAGACCATGTGAGAGGAGTATAGACAATCCTGAGACCCAGCCGTTGGTGGACCCGCATATGAAAGAACTGGTATCGCAATCGCATGAGTTTAGGAGATTCCAACATACTGGTGATTGCTCTAGACTGCAGAACACATTGCTTAGAATTGGCATCGGGTGAATCGCCACAGCCGCCCGCTGTTTTATTAGTTACAGTCACCAACCTGCTATATATCCTAAGCCTTTGTATGAAGGATGGCAAACCTGAGTTGTCAAGGACATGAGAGTTATGACGTATTCATATATGCCGGAATCACTGTATAACAAACAGGACTAAACTAACCTGTGCACTATTTTAATAGCTAAGTTTTGTATTTACTGCCCTCAGGAATGTTTGTAATTTCCGCTAAGCAAAGAGAAAAGGAGGGACATTCCGGCTGCATGTGTAAAATAGGAGTTGGATAAATTACACATTGTCATCTATTTAAAGTGGCTGGATGAGCTACCCAATAATACATAGTTTATTTTATTGTTTCTTTTTCCACAGTCCTGTCCTTACGCAATACTGGAATTGGCTTAGACAGTGTAATAGCTAAAAACTATGTATAGAGTACCATATTCAGTGCAGAAACCTGCTCAGCGTTAATGAAGGATCGGTTGAAAATGTAACCCGGAGGTACTGAGCTAGGTATGGTAATTCTGGAATCCAACAAATGAGAAGTAGATAACTGTTACTGAAAAACTCCATGCTCAAAACCTTTTGTGTTTGCATAACTGCAATATTTTAGCAGTCCACACAAGTCACATTACTTACCCTAAATCTAGAGTGAGAAGAAAGATCCGTTGTTTAGTTTGTACAGATATCTCCTAATATTCTTGCTGTTGTAATTTGATCTTACTATACACTTAACTTATGTCTCTGCTTTTTAGGAATACATAAATACATTGCTGTTGTCAATTCACAGTTTATATGTTGGTCAACCTCTTCATTCAGATAATTTATTCCCATTCAGAATAAGTTTACAACTTTAATGGATACCTTCAAATCTATCTAGCACAAAGTTTCCTGCCAGCCAAGTGTGTGGGATGTATAACTTTTAGTTCCCCCTTAATGTTAGCTCTAATAATTGGCATATTTTCACTGGACTAAAGCACCTGTACCAGAACCTCTGGAACCTGGTGTCTACTTTAGCCTCATATTTATTGGGTTTCTGTTTGTTCAAGCAGATATGACAATTACAGGTTTGTGATTTTAAAAGCGGTTCCATATTCCCCAACCTTTTCTTCATACTTTATTAACTTACTATGGGTACTAGGACATCAATAGTCGTAAGGTCTATGTTTTACTATAGAGAAGCCTTATTTAGATTTATTATTTGTATGCTCCTAGAGGTAACTAAGGATGTTTAATCATTTAAAGGACCCTCCTGAGTTGCAAGACTTATTCAGTTGATTTATATATGTTACTAGTAGTTTGAGTTTTTGACTGCGTTAAATAAGAATGAACTAGATATTCGCATTCTAGCTCATGTTTGTTATACTTTTCTAATATTATCTTTCTCATTATACAAGGTTGTTAAACTACTTGTTCTTATTATATATAAAATCTTGTTTTTTCACATTACCAAGCCCAAAAGTGGCTATAGACCAAGCTAACTTGCCTCTATTTAAAAAACTCACTGCAGCATACAAGTCCAAAAGTGGCCTATTAATACATTAGGAGGTATATATTAATATAAAAAGAGAGGTTTCAATTATATCTGCCTATTTATTATTAGATTGAAGTTATAAGTATGTGTCATTGTTATGTTATGAGAATTGTACTTTTGTATTTTTTAAATCATGGCAAAATCCATCTGCTTTGTTATTGTTCTATTTTAAAACCTCAATAAAAGAAATGTAAGTATTACACTAATATATACATAAATAAACATATACATTCATGACCAAAAATATTGGCACCCCTGCATTTCTGTCAGAGACTGCACCACCAGAAAATTGTTGCAATTACAAATGTTTAGGCATTCTCATGTTTATTTCTTTTGTTTGTATTGGTATGACACAAAAAAGTGGAGAAAAAAAATGCCAAATCTGACACATTCCACGCAAAACTACAAAAATGGACTGGACAAAATTAGTGGCACTGTATGTGTGTGTCTATCTATTTGTATGTGTATGTATACATGTGTATAGTATATGTATAAGTATGTTTATGTACACAGATAAACACATATATCTACATATATAGAAATATATATACTTTTTATCCCTTCTCAGTCAAATACCTTGCAATATGCAATATAATTGTTAAAAAAAATGAATGTTTTTATGTTTTTTTAATAGAAAGACTTGAAACTCCTATAGTCTTCATTTAGAAAAAAATGTTTATTTTTATTTTGAAATATATATTTCTTTATATAGCTGTATATACAATTAATGTATATCTATCAATCAATCGATCTATCTATCTATATCTGTGTATATTCATATAGATATCTAAGTATAGATATATATTTTATAAAATAGATACAGATATACTGTATACAGAAATATATACCATATTTTAAAATAAGAACATTTTCTTCTAAGTGAAGAACACACTGTAGGTATTTAAAGTCTTCCTAACGCACCTTCAATTTTAGCACAGTTGTCCAAGCATATATATATAAAATAGCAGAGGATCTGTACTCGCTGGATTTCAACAAATTCAGTGCTTTATTGGTTACGTTCCGAGTAACAAAACTCCCCTTCCTCAGACCTCTCTCTCTCTCCCTCCCTCCTCCTTCTCTCTCTGGGCGTGATTACATATGCGGCGCAGGCTTCAGCGTAACTGCTGAAGCCCGCACCGCCCGTAATTTCACCTCGCACATCGGAGAATCACATATACGGCACCGGCAGTTCATAAAGTGCAGTAAGTCGGATAAGCTAGCGATGTCCAGAAATTAGCATAAATACAAATTCTAGAGTCGCCGGTGACTTACGGAACGTTAGAAACTGCTGGCGCCTAAGAAAATAAAAAAAAATGTAAATTCTCCCGTAAAAGTCTAACCCGCCTCCCAAAAATAAACTCGACATGTAAAAACCCCTATATCCGCAATCCCCCCACATCGCAACTAATAATAAATGTATTAACCCCTAAACCGACAACCCACCACAATGCAATATGCCTAATTAAACTATTAACCCCTAATCCGACATTCACCCACATCGCGATCTACCTAATAAAAGTATTAACCCCTAAATCCGCCAACTCCAACATCACAAACTACCTAATAAATGTATTAACCCCTAATCCACCATTCACCCACATCGCAAAGTCCCTATTAAAACTATTAACCCCTATTCTGTCATTAACCCACATCGCAAAGTACCTATTAAAACTATTTACCCCTAATCCGCCATAAATCTATTAACCCCTAATCCGCCAAACCCACACAATGCAATAATCCTAATAAAACTATTAACGCCTAAACCGCTAAACCCACACAACGCAAATAACTAATTAAATTACTAAGCCCCCTAGCCTAACACCCCCTAACCTAACACCCCCTAACCTAACACCCCCTAAATTAACCCCAATTACCTAAATTAAAAAATACTAAGTTACAATTAAAACAAAAAAGCTAACATTACTAAAATTAATTTAATCTAAGATTACAAAAATAAAAAATTCTAACATTACATAAAATAATTACCCAAATTATAAAAAATAAATAAAATAAACCTTATCCCTATGAAAATAAAAAAGTCCCACCAAATAAAAGCATCCCCTAATCTAATGCTAAACTACCAATAGCCCTTAAAAGGGCCTTTTGTAGGGCATTGTCCTAAGTTCTTTTACCTTAAAAAATACTAAGCCCCCTCTCTAACAGTAAAACCCCCCACCCACCAAACCCCCAAAATAAAAAACCTAACACTAAAAAATCCTAAACTACTCATTGCCCCTAAAGGGGCTTTTGAATTGGCATTCAGCTCTTTCTAAAAAGGCCCTAATCTAAAAAAAAACGAACCCCACAAAAATTAAAAAAAAGACTAAGTCTAACCCCCAGATAGGTACTCACGGTTCCTGAAGTCCGGCGGTGAAGTCTTCTTCCAAGTGGCGATATCTTCTATCTTCTTCCAGGAACAAGTCGGCATGGAGCAGAGGGCGGGACTGAAGACCGGCGACGGCGCAACTGAAGACTGGCCACCGCTGAGCCATGGAGCGTGGAGATCCTCCTCGTATGATCACCGCTGCACACTGAGGATTTAATTCAAGGTACGTATTTAAATATGGGGTACCTTGAATTCCTATTGGCTGATTTGAATCTTCGAATTCAAATCAGCCAATAGGATGAGAGCTACTGAAATCCTATTGGCTGTTTAAATCAGCCAATAGGATGAGAGATACTGAAATACTATTGGCTGTTCAAATCAACAATATCTTATGTCATTAAGGTTTTATTTACATGTCATAATACAGCTTATACATTCAACCTAAAGGTGGTTTATATCATTTTTATTACTTTTGTATACATAGTACCCTCAGAAACCTGGTACAGTACTGTAATCAGAAAGGTTGTTTTAAAAATGATTTAAGAAACCAATGACACAGACAGAGAAGATTGTGACTTACAGATGTGGAAAAAATATTAATTTTTATTTAAAATAAAAAAAAAAATATATATATATATATATATATATATATTAAATAGCTTGGATTTTAAAATAAGTTTGGATTTTGGAATTTCAGATTTAGGGATTTGTACCGGTAGCATGTAAACAATTTAGTGGTTCTTACTCACAGTATATAAGTGATTATACCAACAGACCACATGTCCACTTCTGGTCCATAGGCACATCCCCTAAGTATTTCAGGAGCTGAAATGTAAAATTGATAAAAACAAACAAACAATGTATTGTTATTTCTTTGGCACATTTATTGAAATATACAGTAGCGGTGATTTGTTGTAAACATATACATTTATGCAGACATCAAGCTGGACAGCTGGGCAGGTTTTATAATAATGGATGCTTTCCATTGCCAATAAGCCCTTGGCAGATGAGATTATGTGAAATTTGGAGGCGCCATATGGGCTAACATTGTTTCTCTTAGCCACTATGTTATGTCTTCTCCGTCGTCACACCAATACTTGTTTTATTATCAGTGGTTTTTTATCTGGGTTTACTTGTTCTTAGTTTCATTTTGTTCCATAATAAAAAAACAACATTTCCTTTGCTGTCCCTTTACATGATACATGCCCTGTTGAGATGGCTGTATTCATTCTAAATAAATGTTGTGTGTTTGCCAAATTCCTTCATTTTTTTGCAAACAATTTTAAAGAAACATGGGATCATTTTCCTAGCATATACAGTATATGAAAGACCTGCTCGTTAAATTTAAAATACAACTATCAGGAAGTGCTTTTTTGTGCCCTGGGACTCTGCAGTTCACTTAGTTTCTGGGACAACTAACAGAGAGAAAAGCTGGTTTATTCGGTACAGGAACATCAGGTTTAAAAAAAAGCTGTGGAATAGAAAACAGTGTCATATCCCATTAAATCTCCTTCAACTTAATGCTACTATTCAAAGTTGATGCCCAAACACTTTAATGTAATTCTATGTGTATAAAAAAATAATATTCAAATGTTACATTTGTGCAGGCCACGTGAGCTTTGAAATGAATTATTTAGCACTAAGGCCTTAATATATAAAGTACAAAGAAATATACACGATGCTGCTTTTGAGACTTTGCAGAGTCTAGTCTGCTATCTGCAATGTAAGAAGCAGTGGTCATCCAACCGCTGCTTCTTAGCCTCAGAGGTGGAGGTTGTGTACATAAAGCAATCAGAATGCATTCATTCAAGATGATTGACAGGCCCTGGGCGTGAGAGCAGAAGGTCCTTGGGCAATGGTTTATTCAGGCAGTGGGCATACAGAAAACGCTGCCAATTCATCACAAAGGCAGATGAATTGGTTTTGACCTTTAATACATGGGGGCCCGAAATATTTGAATGTCAAGGAAACATTGTTCTACCTTTAGTTGTTAAAAAAAAAGTATATACAGTATATGCTCCTTAATCTGCAATGAGTATATCACCTTTACTGCTTTAATTAAATATCTTTCATTTTTAGCTATTTTGTTTTCTTCAAAACAATAATGAAATTCTGGAGTTAACATTAAATGTCCAAAATATTTATTTTAAGTCATTTTCTTTCAGTATTATGTCGCTTAAAATATGCTCCATTTATTATTTGTGCTTAATGCACTACAGGGAATATCTTTTAACCCTTATGTTGCCAGAAAGGTCTGCAACACACAGGCAGGCAAGGGTTTAAAATGTAGCTGTGCAAAATATACTCTAATTAACTCTGGGGAAATTTTAAACAGGTAAAAAGCATTGTAGATATTGTGTATTTTTATGTAACAAAGCCATCCCTTTGCTCAGTAGGGAAGATCTGTTTTATTTAACAGATAATGAAATATTAAATTAGTGTGAACTTAACAAAATTATGCATGCGTCTGGTTGACAGGAACATATAATACAAGCCAGTAAACAGATATATTCCACTCTGCCACTGCCTCACTGCTTACAAAACAATATCTGTTTTGTCATAAGTTAGACACAGAATAAATATAAGTAATGCACTTAAGAGATTTGTGTTGTATAAATAATATTAATAATATTATTGTTATAGCATTTTCTAACTGTAGAAAAACAACACATACATATTCAATGGCAATCTAATAAACACTGAATAATAAAACCTTCCAAACAATTAAAGGGACATTGAACCCAAATGTTTTCTTTCATGATTCGGATAGAGCATGAAATTTTAAGCAACTTTCTTATTTATTCCTATTATCAAATTTTCTTCATTCTCTTGGTATCTTTATTTGAAATGCAAGAATGTAAGTTTAGATGCCGGCCCATTTTTGGTGAACAACCTGGGTTGTTCTTGCTGATTGGAGTCCTGAACCAAAAAAAAAGCTTAGATGCCTTCTTTTTCAAATAAAGACAACGAAACATTTTTGATGATAGGGGTAAATTAGAAAGTTGCTTAAAATTGCATACTCTATCTGAACCACAAAAGAAAAAAATTGGGTTCAGTGTCCCTTTAATTAATGTAGCACCTTTTTCCTAACTATATTTCTGATTTTCCTTTAACACATATAGCTTTTTTGTTATATACAATATCATTTTGTATAAACAAACATTTCTTTATTGCATTCAGAGTTTTTAAAATATTTTTGCAGCTCTGTGCAATGTGTGTTTTTTTTTAATAAGAAGTAAAATAAGATGTACATTAATAATCTTTAATATTAATATTTTTTCAAAGAACATTTTTCATTTGAAGCCAAAAATATATTCATTTAAACCATCAGGTAGACATTGAAAGGCTCATGCACATCTTAAGACAAATTTGAGTATTGATATAAAGTATCTTGAGTAACAGGGCAGGATTTAACAAGCAGTGGATGCTGCTGAATCCGCCCGAAGTTTCCGACTCGCCGGAAACTGAAGTTAAGAAGCAGTGGTCGTGACAAGGCAGACTGCAATCATCCAGATCAAATCAGGATAATTGACACCCCCTGCTAGCGGCCGCAAATGTGCAGGGAGCGGCATTGCACAAGCATTTTACAAGAAATGCTTGTGCAATGTTAAATGCCGACAGCGTAAGATGTCGGCATTTAGCGATGCCGGGCAGACGTCCACCCGACACTTGATAAATTGGCCCCTTAGACTTTTACAGAGAGTTATCTAATTCCCATCATTTTTTCACTTGCCCTATATATATATATATATATATATATATATATATATATATATATATATATACAGTATATAGACCACATATACAATGAGAAATAATTAAAGTAATATTTTTGTTTTCTCTCCTTTTTCTACTTCAAGGATTATAATCATTATTATTATTATTATTATGAATAATAATTTGATATATGCTCTTTCTTGAAATAATTATAAGGTGTTTTTATGCTTATATACAATTGTTTTGTATTTTTATGTTCTGTTGCTAATTTAATTGATGAATCATGTTTATTGGTGGAAAGAAACTTCATATGTAATGTTGTGGAGTCTATGATAGCTCTGATAAAGCACAGTTAGGCAAGTAACGTTTCAGCTGTTTCTTTACATATGAATGCTGTGTCATTACTGACTTTTAAATGTTATAATTCATTTGACTTTTTATGTGCTTCTTCTCTTGGATTGCTTATACTGTATAAGTCTCTTAGACATTAAAAAGGTTTGTGCACATCTTAAAGGGACACTAAACCCCAAATTTTTCTTTCATGAATCAGGTAGATAATACAATTTTAAATAACGTTCCAATTTACTTCTATTATCTAATTTGTTTCATTCTTTAGATATCCTTTGTTTAAGAAATAGCAATATACATGGGTGAACCAATCACACGAGAAATCTATGTGCAACCACCAATCAGCAGCTACTGAGCCTATCTAGATATGCTTTTCAGCAAATAATATAAAGAAAATGAAGCAAATTAGATAATAGACGTAAATTAGAAAGTTGTTTAAAATTGTATGCTCTTTCTAAATCATGAAAGAAAAATTTTGCGTTTCATGTCCCTTTAAAAAGATAAGTGATGCATCCAAAGTTAAGCAGGGAACTCCCTCATTAATAGCCCACTTGATGAATCATGCTTGCAACATGTTTGCTGTTAAATAATCATTGTCCTATCTCCTATTCAAGGTACTTCTGATAGCTGCATCATAGCAACAATATTTAAAGGCACACTAAACCCAATTTTTTTCTTTCACGATTCAGATAGAGCATGCAATTTTAAGCAACTTTCTAATCTACTCCTATTATCAATTTTTCTTCATTCTCTTGCTATCTTTATATAAAAAGCAGGAATGTGATACATAGGAGCTGACCCATTTTTGGTTGAGAACCTGGGTTATGCTTGCTTATTGGAGGGTAAATGTAAACTTCCAACAAGCAAGCGCTATCCATGGTGCTGAACCTCAAATGGGCTGGATGCTAAGATTTACATTCCTGCTTTTAAAATAAAGATAGCAAGAGAACGAAGAAAAAAATGATAATAGGAGTAAATTAGAAAGTTGCTTAAAGGACCAGTCAATACAGTAGATTTGCATAATCAACAAATGGAAGATAACAAGACAATGCAATAACACTTAGTCTGAACTTCAAATGAGTAGTAGATTTTTTTCTGAGAATTTTAAAAGTTATGCCTTTTTCCACTCCCCCTGTACTATGTGACATCAGCCAATCACAAATGCATACACGTACCATGTGACAGCCATCAGCCATTCACAAATGCATACACACTTATTCTTGCACATGCTCAGTAGGAGCTGGTGACTCAAACAGTTTAAATATAAAAAGACTGTGCACATTTAGTTAATGGAAGTTAATTGGAAAGTTGTTTAAAATAGCATGCTCTATCTGAATAATGAAAGCTTAATTTTGATTCAGTGTCCCTTTAAAATGTCATGCTATATCTGAATCATGAAAGAAAAAAATTGGGTTTAGTGTCCCTTTAATGGGATTGTCAATTTCAGGGATTGATCCAGTTGTCAACAGAAAATGAAAAAGGAATTGAAAGGCACCTTTTTTAATGTAATATTTTGTGCTCACATGGCCCAGTATTGGGAAGGAGCTATATTGTACTTGTAGCTATTGACCAAACCACCATCTGGGAACTACAATTTTCTACATCCAGTACTATTATAGGAGAGGCAGAGTGTGCTAAGAGGGGGGAGAGAACTTAGTGAACATTGGTACAAGATAAAAGTGCAAGGTGTGGACAATGGATCTTTGGAGCTGTTTAGTTGAGGAGGATAACAGCAGCCCCCACTGCAAGAACTTCCATCCACGATGTTACACCTAATACATAATCCCTGAATGCAAACACCCTCTATGAACACCTAAACCCTCCAAATAAAAATAAAAGGACCTTACTACTGATTTACCCTAATATTAATACTGATTACCAAGCCTTGTAAAGTATAAAAGAATATTTGATAAAGAATGGAAAATAATTATCCTTTTAGGACACTAACGGCTAGATTTAGAGTTTTGTCGGTAAGGACCCGCGTAGCTAACGCCGGCTTTTTTCTGGCCGCATCATAAAAATAACTCTGGTATTGAGAGACCACATAAAGGCTGCATTAGGCTCCAAAAAAGGAGCGTAGAGCATATTTAACGCAGCTTCAACTCTCGATACCAGAGTTGCTTACGCAAGCGGCCAGCCTCAAAAACGTGCTCGTGCACGATTCCCCCATAAAAAACAATGGGGCTGTTTAAGCTGAAAAAAAAACTAACACCTGCAAAAAAGCCGCGTTCAGCTCCTAACGCAGCCCCATTGTTTGCTATGGGTAAACACTTCCTACGTCTGCACCTAACACCCTAACATGTACCCCGAGTGTAAACACCCCTAACCTTACACTTATTAACCCCTAATCTGCCGCCCCCGCTATCGCTGACCCCTGCATATTATTATTAACCCCTAATCTGCCGCTCCGTAAACCGCCGCTACTTACATTATCCCTATGTACCCCTAATCTGCTGCCCTAACATCGCCGACCCCTATATTATATTTATTAACCCCTAATCTGCCCCCCACAACGTCGCCTCCACCTGCCTACACTTATTAACCCCTAATCTGCCAAGCGGACCTGAGCGCTACTATAATAAAGTTATTAACCCCTAATCCGCCTCACTAACCCTATAATAAATAGTATTAACCCCTAATCTGCCCTCCCTAACATCGCCGACACCTAACTTCAATTATTAACCCCTAATCTGACGACTTGAGCTCACCGCTATTCTAATAAATGTATTAACCCCTAAAGCTAAGTCTAACCCTAACACTAACACCCCCCTAACTTAAATATAATTTAAATCTAACGAAATAAATTAACTCTTATTAAATAAATTATTCCTATTTAAAGCTAAATACTTACCTGTAAAATAAACCCTAATATAGCTACAATATAAATTATAATTATATTATAGCTATTTTAGGATTAATATTTATTTTACAGGTAACTTTGTATTTATTTTAACCAGGTACAATAGCTATTAAATAGTTAAGAACTATTTAATAGCTAAAATAGTTACAATAATTACAAATTCACCTGTAAAATAAATCCTAACCTAAGTTACAATTAAACCTAACACTATACTATCATTAAATTAATTAAATAAAATACCTACAATTACCTACAATTAAACCTAACACTACACTATCAATACATTAATTAAATACAATACCTACAAATAACTACAATGAAATAAACTAACTAAAGTACAAAAAATAAAAAAGAACTAAGTTACAAAAAATATTTACAAACATAAGAAAAATATTACAACAATTTTAAACTAATTACACCTACTCTAAGCCCCCTAATAAAATAACAAAGCCCCCCAAAATAAAAAAAATGCCCTACCCTATTCTAGATTACTAAAGTTCAAAGCTCTTTTACCTTATTAGCCCTGAACAGGGCCCTTTGCGGGGCATGCCCCAAGAAGTTCAGCTCTTTTGCCTGTAAAAAAAAACATACAATACCCCCCCCCAACATTACAACCCACCACCCACATACCCCTAATCTAACCCAAACCCCTCTTAAATAAACCTAACACTAAGCCCCTGAAGATCTCCCTACCTTGTCTTCACCTCACCGGGTTCAGCGATCGGTCCAGAAGAGCTCCTCCGATGTCCTGATCCAAGCCCAAGCGGGGGGCTGAAGAGGTCCATGATCCGGCTGAAGTCTTCATCCAAGCGGGGCAGCCAATCGGATTGAACTTGATTCTGATTGGCTGATTCCATCAGCCAATCAGAATATTCCTACCTTAATTCCGATTGGCTGATAGAATCCTATCAGCCAATCGGAATTCGAGGGACGCCATCTTGGATGACGTCATTTAAAGGAACCGTCATTCGTCGTTCAGTCGTCGGCCAGGATGGACGTTCTCCGTCGGAGGTCTTCAGGCTGCTGCCGCTCCGCTCCGGATGGATGACTATAGAAGATCCCGCTTGGATGAAGACTTCAATCGGATGGAAGACCTCTTCTGCCCCGCTTGGATGAAGACTTCAGCCGGATCATGGACCTCTTCAGCCCCCCGCTTGGGCTTGGATCAGGACATGGGAGGAGCTCTTCTGGATCGATCGGTGAACCTGGTATGGTGAAGATAAGGTAGGAAGATCTTCAGGGGCTTAGTGTTAGGTTTATTTAAGGGGGGTTTGGGTTAGATTAGGGGTATGTGGGTGGTGGGTTGTAATGTTGGGGGGGGGGTATTGTATGTTTTTTTTTACAGGCAAAAGAGCTGAACTTCTTGGGGCATGCCCCGCAAAGGGCCCTGTTCAGGGCTGGTAAGGTAAAAGAGCTTTGAACTTTAGTAATCTAGAATAGGGTAGGGCATTTTTTTATTTTGGGGGTCTTTGTTATTTTATTAGGGGGCTTAGAGTAGGTGTAATTAGTTTAAAATTGTAATATTTTTCTTATATTAGTAAATATTTTTTTATTTTTTGTAACTTAGTTCTTTTTTATTTTTTGTACTTTAGTTAGTTTATTTCATTGTAGTTATTTGTAGGTATTTTATGTAATTAATTTATTGATAGTGTAGTGTTAGGTTTAATTGTAACTTAGGTTATGATTTATTTTACAGGTAAATTTGTAATTATTTTAACTATTTTAGCTATTAAATAGTTCTTAACTATTTAATAGCTATTGTACCTGGTTAAAATAAATACAAAGTTACCTGTAAAATAAATATTAATCCTAAAATAGCTATAATATAATTATAATTTATATTGTAGCTATATTAGGATTTATTTTACAGGTAAGTATTTAGCTTTAAATAGGAATAATTTATTTAATAAGAGTTAATTAATTTCGTTAGATTAAAAATATATTTAAGTTAGGGGGTGTTAGTGTTAGGGTTAGACTTAGCTTTAGGGGTTAATAAATTTATTAGAATAGCAGTGAGCTCCAGTCGGCAGATTAGGGATTAATGTTTGAAGTTAGGTGTCGGCGATGTTAGGGAGGGCAGATTAGGGGTTAATACTATTTATTATAGGGTTAGTGAGGCAGATTAGGGGTTAATAACTTTATTATAGTAGCGGTGCGGTCCGCTCGGCAGATTAGGGGTTAATAAGTGTAGGCAGGTGGAGGCGACGTTGAGGGGGGCAGATTAGGGGTTAATAAATATAATATAGGGGTCGGCGGTGTTAGGGGCAGCAGATTAGGGGTACATAAGTATAACGTAGGTGGCGGCGCTTTGCGGTCAGCAGATTAGGGGTTAATTATTGTAGGTAGCTGGCTGCGACGTTGTGGGGGGCAGGTTAGGGGTTAATAAATATAATATAGGGGTCGGCGGTGTTAGGGGCAGCAGATTAGGGGTACATAAGTATAACGTAGGTGGCGGTCGGCAGATTAGGGGTTAAAAAAATTTAATCGAGTGGCGGCGATGTGGGAGGGCCTCGGTTTAGGGGTACATAGGTAGTTTATGGGTGTTAGTGTACTTTAGAGTACAGTAGTTAAGAGCTTTATGAACCAGCGTTAGCCCAGAAAGCTCTTAACTACTGACTTTTTTCCTGCGGCTGGAGTTTTGTCGTTAGATGTCTAACGCTCACTTCAGACACGACTCTAAATACCGGAGTTAGAAAAATCCCATTGAAAAGATAGGATACGCAATTGACGTAAGGGGATCTGCGGTATGGAAAAGTCGCGGCTGAAAAGTGAGCGTTAGACCTTTTTTTTAATGACTCCAAATACCGGAGGTAGCCTAAAACCAGCGTTAGGAGCCTCTAACACTGGTTTTCACGGCTACCGCCCAACTCTAAATCTAGGCCATAGACTCTAGATATTCCCATGCCACCATGAAAACTAATTATAAATTGCTATACAATAATACAATATAAAGAAATTCCTGATGTAGTCTTACGTGATGCTTTAAATTCTCTACCATGAGATAAAAATATAGGACTAAAGGAAAACAATAATAAAAAATAAAAATCATAATAAAAACAAAATGATTGTAAATAATGTTTGTACTTACCACAATACCCCGGAGTTCCGCATACTGTCTTCATTGTAACTTGATCATCCACAATTTTTGAAAGACCAAAATCAGCTAAAAATTTGAGTTGAAATGTATTATTTAATCTTCAAACAATACCTTAAAGGGACATTAAATACCTTGTAATTACAAGACATTTCTGTTGTGTTGCTATAGAATAACATCAGTCAGCTATAAACATTTTTTAAAACAAATTAACATCCCTTTTAACGCATTATTTCTCAATAGCCAAACTTCATCCACATTTTGCTTTATTTGGCTAGAATATTTGGGCTTTAGTTTTGCAAACAACAAGGCTAACCACTGCCATAAAGGGATTAATCACAATCTATTGGCTATTGCCTCCCAAATTTTTATTTTTGGTTATTGGCTTAATTGGGAGCCGAGTTTGAGTGATTACAATACTCTGAGGCCAATTTATTAAAGGTCTTGCGGACCTGATCCAACAATGCGGATCAGGTCCGCAAGACCTCGCTGAATGCGGAGAGAAATACGCTCTCCATATTCAGCATTGCACCAGCAGCTCACAAGAGCTGCTGGTGCCACGCCGCCCCCTGCAGACTCGCGGCCAATGGGCCGCCAGCAGGGAGGTGTCAATTAACCTGATCGTACTCGATCGGGTTGAATTGTGGCAATTCCGGACAGGGTAATGGAGCAGCGGTCTTTAAACCGCTGCTTCATAACTGCTGTTTCTGGTGAGTCTAAAGACTCGCCAGAAACGCGGCCCTTCAAGCTCCATTCGAAGCTTGATAGATAGGCCTCTATATCATATAGTTTGTTAAAAACCCACCACTGTGACACGTTTTCAATAGAAAAGCTCCTGAAAAGGACTTTTCTCATGATAAGACCCAGTTTGCAAATAGAAACTAGTTGGTCTCTCAAAATGACACATTTAACCCCTTCATGACCGAGAACGTGCCAGGAACGTTCTACAAAAAAAATACCCTTAATGACCAAGGACGTTCCTGGCACGTCCCCATGGGTTTCAAGCGGCTGGAAGCAATCTAGATCACTTCTAGATGCTTTTTAAGGTATTGCTGTGATGCCTCGATATTGAGGCATCACTGCAATACCTTTTTTGGCACACCAATGCAGAGAGAGCAACTCTGTGGCCCTCTCTGCATCGGCCAGCGATGATGCCGATCGTTGGTGGGTGGGAACATCTGCAGAGAAGCGGGTGGGCGGCCCAGCGCTGGCTAACTTCCGGCCAGCAGTGTCGGATCAGTCCCTGGTGCGTGCGGGAGCATGCATGGGGCGGGGGCGTCCGCGATCTGTACTTATGTGCAAGTCTTGGTCGGAGCTGGTGGTGGGAACGTGTGTTGGGAGATGGAGGGGGAAAATTATGTTTTAAAAAAAGGATCTGGGAGGGATCTGGGAGGGGGTGGGGGGTATTGAGGGGGCAGCAACACTATAGAAAAAAAATATTTATTTATTGAATGGGCACATTATTTTGAAAAGCTGTCTGCCAGTACCCAAAATGGCACCAAATAGTGAGAGGGGGAGGGTTAGAGAGCTGTTTGTGGGGGATCCTACACTGCAGAAAATATATAATTTAAAAAACAAAAACAAAAAAAACAAAGACAAACTTTTTTTTTTATTATATACTGGCAGGCTTTCTGCTAAAGCCATATATGTCTGCTATTTCTGAAAAAAGGGGATCCCAGAGAAGTATTTACAACCATTTGTGCCTTGATTGCATAAGCTGTTTGTAAATAATTTCAGTGTGAAACCTAAAGTTTGTGAAAAGTGAACATTTTTATTATTTGATGGCATTTTGCGGTAAAATGGTGGCATGAAATATACTAAAATGGGCCTAGATCAATACTTTGGGTTGTCTACTGCACTACACTAAAGCTAAAATTAACCCTACAAGCTCCCTAATTAACCCCTTCACTGCTGGACATAATACACATGTGGTGCGTAGCGGGATTTAGCGGCCTTCTAATTACCAAAAAACAACGCCAAAGCAATATATGGCTGCTATTTCTAAACAAAGACGATCCCAGAGAAGCATTTAAAACCTTTTTTTCCATAATTGCACAAGCTGTCTTTAAATCATTTCTGTAAGAAACCTAAAGTTTGTGAAAAAGTTTGTGAAAAAGTGAACAATTTTTTTTATTTGATCGCATTTAGCGGTGAAATGGTGGCATGAAATATACCAAAATGGGCCCAGATCAATATTTTGTGTTGTCTACTAAATATATATATATATATATATATATATATATATATATATATATATACATGTCAAGGGATATTCAGGGATTCCTGACAGATATCAATGTTCCAATGTAACTATCGCTAATTTTGAAAAAAAAAAAAAAGATTTGGAAATAGCAAAGTGCTACTTGTATTTATTGCCCTATAACTTTCAAATAAAGCAAAGAACATGTAAACATTGGGTATTTCTAAACTCAGGACAAAATTTAGAAACTATTTAGCATGGGTGTTTTGTGGTGGTTGTAGATGTGTAAGATATTTTGGGGGTCAAAGTTAGAAAAAGTGTGTTTTTATATATTTTCATCATATATTATAAACATTTTTTATAGTAAATTATAAGATTTGATGAAAATAATGGTATCTTTAGAAATCCCATTTAATGGCGAGAAAACAGTATATAATATGTGTGGGTACAATAAATGGGTAAGAGGAAAATTACAGCTAAACACAAACACAGCAGAAATGTAAAAATAGCCCTGGTCCCAAACGGTCAGAAAATTGAAAAGGGGTTAATAGCCCATTCATATCTCAAGATTACAGGAATGTTTTATTCATGTAACCCCTTTGTTCACTAATCAAGGAAAATGCTCATGTGCATCTGTGAAATTAACCTATTATCATCAGAATATATCCCCAGCACCCAATATCCATATAAATGCCACATGTATCTTGACAGGACCGGCATATGTCTGTAGGCACTTACAGATACCAACATCTACAAATGGTGTGATTTAATATTTTATTTTTCATATTTTGTCACTAACTGTACAGACATTATTAAAATTGTGTTTTTACAGAAGATGGATTAATCGTGGCTTTCAGAGTTAACTACTTCAATCCGTTTCCATGCGCACAATTGCTCACCCATCTAAATGCATCTTTTAAGTTGCTTTGATAGACAAACTGTGTACTTTTTTCTATCACTAAATAGTCATTTTACAACTTTCACAAGTTTTAAACAAGATTTGGTAAAAACGACACAAAATGGTAACTGTAAATTTCTATATAAAACACCTCAAACACCTATGTGATTGCACTGAATTGAACAGTAGCCTTGTTGGCCTGAAAAACAGCGAAAATAGAGCTCCCGATAAATTGCCAATTTTAGTAGGGAAGACATTATTTTGCATTTGTTATCAACTAAATCTAATTAGAGAAAGATATGTAGCAGAGTAAGGCTTGAGAAGTCAGCAGATGCATTTCAAATTCTGAGAATTAGAAAATCTCTTTTGAGAGCTAAATTACATGAAAAGTGAGCAAAAGAAATAATTAAATATATTGTCTAGATGTTTCATTACATATAACTAAACATTTTATATAAAAATTTTGAGTTGTTTACTGATCCTTCAACTTAAACACACTGTTACAATGCCATTACTTGAGTTTCCTTTAAATAATAGTTGTTACAGCACATTAATTCAGTACAAATAGAAATATATTTTATACAAGTACTCAGATTACATATCTTTTCGAATATAGAATTTAGATTACTCTGAAGTATATACATATTAAAAACTCTCTTATATCTCATATGTGCTATTTTAAATCATTTGATAAGGTGTATACTATCACTATCAGACCACAGTTTAAGTATTTGCCTGCATGAGTTGCTCAGTATACACAGTGAATAGATAGTGAGGGTGCTATACAGCTAAAGATATCAATTCATAATAAATCGAACTTGATACATCGTAGAAAGTTAAAACAGTTTAATATCTCAGGAAAAGTTCATAAAAAACTTCTATTTAATAATAGGGACGTCTCCCCTAAAACAGTGTAACAGGTATAAAACAATCAAGTGAAAAGTTTCGCTAACATGTAGCAAGTGTTAAAAGTATAAAAATTGAGATCTACAGTATATAATCCAATTTGTACACTTGATTGTTTTATTGTAGTTATTTGATTCCTGTGTCAGCCAATAACTATGTAAGCATAATTTTTGTTCTTTACAGATGATAACCCCATAAAAAAGTAACAAAGAAAACCTATTTGTGTGCAGCTGCTGCTGCTGGCTTGTAGCACTAGCACTAGCTACTGCTTTAAAAAGGTATATAAAACCCAAAATTTTATTTTGTGATTCAGACAGAGCATACAAAGTTAAAAAAGTTTCCAATTTACTGCTATTATCAAATTTGTTCAGTTTGTTGAAGAGATAGCTAAGTAGGCATCTCCTCAGTAAATAGCAGGTTAACTGATTTTTGTTAACAAAACAATTTCGAACAACCTCTTAAGGATTTTTTAGACAAAACATGAGATTTTTTTTTTATCACAAAGCTGGTTCCTCTAGATCTCACTATAATTTGTACCTTCCATGCACACTCAAACAAAACGTTATCCCCTCAGACACGTTCAAATTTCATAGAATGCAGTAAAAAGTTATAGGGGCGCAACTCTCTATAATTTTTTACCAGATTTTTTTTTATGTGATGAACTATTCGTCTGAAACTTTTTTTTAATCTGTTCATTTGTCTAGTCTCAATGCTACTTCTGTTCCATATTTATGAAATCATGCACCAATAAATGCCTTTATCAGAAAATGATCTCTAGTTGTTCTAAACTATTTCATAATAGAAGCATTAGTTTTGTCTATTGTAGGTACAAAGCTTTTGAATTCTAGTTTTCAGATTGATCTGTAATTGTTTCTGTAATTTTCAGAATGGCCAATCCCTGTTATGAAGAAATATAACCAGAGTCAAATAAAAGTACATAAAGGGTGCACCTTTATGACTGAAGTATGAGGTTATATGGCAGGAGGGGAACAATAATGTTTTATAAATTCAGTAAACAGTTTTCATTTATAGTAAATTTTTTTAGGTTTTGTTAGATCATTTTGAAACTGTGACCGAACATATGAAACATTAGCAACAGCTAAAATATGAAGTGTACTTTATAAGTAACAAGTAAATTAAATATATTGCTTACACCTCTAATAAAGGTTATAAATAAAACCTTTGCTGATAACAATAAGGGCTAGCAGTATTTTTTTCCTCTAGAGTTAAGCTAAAATCACATAAACCATTCATATAGGGGCATATTTATCAAGCTTGATCGAATACGATCGGGTTAAAATGACCCCCCCTGCTAGCGGCCGATGGGCTGCGAATCTGCAAGGTGCGGCATTGCACAAGCAGTTTACAAGAACTGCTGGTGCAATGATAAATACTGACAACGTAAGCTGTCGGCATTTATCGATGTGCGGCGGACATGATACACTTCATCGTATCATGTCCGTCCGCACTTTAATAAATATACCCCAAAGTGTATATATAGCAGATTGGCACACACAATTTGTCAGTGCAGAGAGTCTGCCATAAGCAGGTGATTGGCTGTGCAAGAAAGCAGTGTTGTTAAGTGCATTTGTGTTCCAAAGAGAGAGAGTTATTTATGTGTGCTGTAAAAAAGCATTATGTCTCTGCACAATATTGTTTTGTATGCTTGTTATCCATTAATCACTTTTCAATCCTTAGAGAATATTTTATTGCTGCACACAAAGAAATAGCCAAATCAAATAAACAAATATGTTCCTATAAACCAGATTCATAGGTACATCTGCTTCCTCCACTTGTTTGCAGTTACCTCTATCATTCATCCATAATGTGGCTTTATCATTTACTAGCAGCAGGCTTCTAGAATTAAAGGAACGTCTTTCCTGTTCTGTGTGCTGTAATACTTCAGCACTGTTTTACATTGTATTACAATGTAGGCTGGTGTATATCATATATTGACACAACCCGAAAGAATATTTATTTTATTATTTTTTGTTTTAGAAAAATAGGTATTGTTTTACACAGTGGCGTCACTAGGGTTGGTGTCACCCGGTGCGGTAAGTTATGGTGTCACCCCCCCCAGAAAGCAGACACGCACAAAAACACAGGCAAACACACATACAAACACTCAGACACACTTAAAACATACTCAGATGCACACACAAACACTCGGAAACACACTCAGACACACACACAAAAACACACACACAAAAAAACTCAGACACACACATACAAAATATGTAAACTGCACTGCATTAATTATAAAGCTCATGCCTAGAGCTGCTCCCTGGCTCAGCAGAGCATCAAATGAAAGATAAACAGAGCACTCTAAAAATAAATCACTAAAGAAAAGTTTTAGGTGCAAACTATGAAAATTCTGCACTTTGACTCTGTTCCAAGTCTGTCAGTGCACAGCCCCGGGCCGCATGCCTACCGCTTCTTATGGCCAATCACCTCTGCACTCTGCCCACCCCCAGACCCCCGCCCGCCCTCCTACCTGTTCAGTGTGCACTTAGTGTACCGTAACCGTAATGGTCTGGTGGGCATCATACGTGGCTCCTTCACTTTAAAGACAGTGTCAAACAGTCATGCGGTCAGGTGCCAGGCATCCCCTCATGATTTGCCAGTTCCCGTTTAGAGAGACAGCACAGCAGTGAGTGACTCCACTGCTCCACATATCACTGAGCAGTGAGCACAGATAGGCAGGCAGGTTTAGGCTAGCAGCGCAACTTTGCAAGCCCCACGGCATGCCCACAACATTCATAGCGAAATTGGGCAGGGGAGAAGCAAAGTACAAACAAGCAAAAGCAGCCGGGAAAACCATTTGTTGAAATTGCAGCACTGGCTCAAGGGGCAAAAAAATTGTGTGTCTACATCTTCCCCATTCCCACCAATGTTCACAAATGCCAGCCCCTCTAATAAAAAAATCTATGCATCTCAACATTGTATTTCTTTGAATTTCAATAAAATTAAAAAAAAAAAAAAAAAAAAAAATTTTTTTTTTTTTTTGGTGTCACCCCCTGGTGGGTGTCACCCGGGTGCGGCCCGCCCCCCCCCGCCCCCCCCTAGTGACGCCACTGGTTTTACAGTCCCAGGACACAACCCTTTACCTTAAAGGAAGATAAAAACAGAGTCAGAAAGAGCATGCAAGTTTAAACTACTTTTCAATGTACTTCTATTACCTATTTATTTTTTAGTTCCCCTTTTGTTGAAAAGCATACATAGGTAGGCTCAGTAGCTGCTGTTTGGTGGTTGTACATATATGCCACATGTTATTGGCTTACCCATGTGTTGTTTATTCAGAAAAGGATACCAAGAGAATAAAGCAAATTAGATAACAGAAGTAAATTGGAAAGTTGTTTAAAATTGCTTCCTCTTTCTGACTGAACAAAGAAAAAATGTGGGTTTCATGTCCCTTTAATTCCTTTGTGGCAAAGTAGTAGCGATATAAGTGAGCTTCTGCACTGATCAACCAATCACTGAGCAGCGACTAGGAGGGTCTGTGTTTTATATTCCAATACTTCAGCCTCTCTGTGGTGTGGAAACACTAACATTTTCAGAGTTAAATTACAGGGAAAGCAGGCAAGATAAATAATGAAAGCACATGGCAAAATATTTTAATCATGCATACAAATTGTGGGCTATATTACAAGTGGAGCACAATCTAGAGCAGGGTGCGACCTTGCACAAAGAATAAAGCAGAATCAGGTATTATTGTTAAATATTTTAGCCAAAACATTATAGCTTAAACTCTTTAGTACTTTTCATGGATAGTGCTGGGAGCTTATTGTTTTCATATTACAAATACCGAGTTAAGAGTTGTGCAATCCAAAAGACCATTGTAAGATTTAGAGCTCTTTAAGACCTGAAGTAAACAATGTTATTATTATTATTAGTAGTAGCAGTATGTTACAGAACTACATGATATCCAACATGAATTGTACTGCACACTCTCATAGGAGTTACCCAAGTGATAAAAAATAATTTTTGAGTGTTAATATGAGAGCTATGGATTGAGCTTAAGCGATGTTAATGCACAAATTGTGCTAATATTTTCGCTCTTTACTAGGCCTGTATGGTTAATCTAGGCCTATATAGGGAATGGTGGCTTTACCCACTACTGCTCCGCCATCCCCCTCCCAGTTATATATTGGACACCTTGAAACCCTAAATAAGATAGAGACTTATCATTAAAGTAGCTTCCCACTAAAGTCACATTAAAAAAAAAGTAGCTTTAATGCACAACCACATACAACAAACCTATTTTCCAGTGATTGTACGCTTGTTGAATGCTTAAATATTTTAGAATACGAAGTTTAAAGGGACAGTAAACCTAAAAAATAATGTTATATAATTCTGCACATAGTGCAGAATTATATAACATTATTTTACTGCTATAGTAATAAAACCCTTTTTTCCCTTTTAATATTTAAAAAACATGCCGCTTTTACAGACCCGCTCTCTGCTCTCTGCTGAGCGGATCTGTTTTTTTTAGTCAGCGCATCGGGCCAGCTGTATAGTCACAGCCCGACCGCGCCATAAGATTAAGTGCAGCTCGCTCCTGTGCAGAGAGCAGAGAGCGGGTCTGTAAAAGCGGCATGTTTTTTAAATATTAAAAGGGAAAAAAGGGTTTTATTACTATAGCAGTAAAATAATGTTATATAATTCTGCACTATGTGCAGAATTATATAACATTATTTTTAGGTTTACTGACACTTTAATTACGTGCAGTAAATAAGGTAGCATTTGTGTTTTATTTTATTAAAATCAGTGAGGGCTTTTTGGTTACTGATGCTTTTTGGTTACTGATGCATGCTTTGAGGGTTCTATAATGTCCCAGCAACTAAAGGCATTCCTTAAAGAAACACTTTTCCGGATTTGGGCCACATTGGATCATGGTACTTGGAGTTTCCGCGAGATTGCATTCCATTTGCTGGCATCAGGGAGCCACTATTCCAATTAGGGAGACTCCCTGAACTTCAGGGAGAGTTGGGATATCTGCATTAAGATGACCCTTCACTGGAACTAAGGGGCCTAGCCCAAACCCTGAAAAAGCACCTAGACTATTATCCTCCTCCACCAAACAGCAGGCACTATGTGTACCGATAGGTAGAGTTCTCCTGACATCCGCCACTCCCAGATTCTTTTATAAGACTGCCAGACAGTGAAGCGTGATTCATCAATCCAGAGAACGTATTGTTACTGCTCCAAAGTCCAATGGTGCTTTTCACCACTCCAGCTGATGCTTAGTATTGCACATGTTGATGTGAGGCTTTTGTACAGCTGCTTGGCCATGGAAACCCATTTCATAAAAGCTCCTGATGCACAGTTCTAGTGCTGATGTTGCTTCCAGAAACAGTTTGGAACTCTGTAGTGAGTGATGCAACAGATATTAGGTGATTTTGTTACAAAATACGTCCTTCAGCACTTGGCAGCCCTGCTCTGAGTTTGCGGGGTGTACCACTTTGTGACTGGACTGTTACTCTTAGATGTTCCCGCTTCCAAAATAATAGCACTTATAGTTCACTGGGGAATTTTTAATAGGGCAGAAATTTCACAAACTAACTTGTGGCAAAGGTGGCATCC
Organism: Bombina bombina; assembly: GCF_027579735.1. Classification (NCBI taxonomy): domain Eukaryota; kingdom Metazoa; phylum Chordata; class Amphibia; order Anura; family Bombinatoridae; genus Bombina; species Bombina bombina. The sequence goes on along the minus strand of NC_069500.1, from coordinate 269,751,053 downwards.
TATGACAGTGACATGTGCAAAGTTACTGAGTTATTCAGTACAAACAATTGTACTGCAAATGTTTGTCTAGGGAGATTTCACGGTTATGTGCTGGATTATATGCCCCTCTTAGCAATGGGTGTGGCTGAATCATCTTATTCTGAACATAATAATTAATAAAGGTGTCCACATACTTTTGGCTATATGGTGTATATTTATTAATCTTCTATTACAGTAATGTATAATATTTCAGGATTTAATATTTTTTTTATTTATAGCTATCATTTATATGAAAAATATTAATTCTTAAATTTATATGATTGTATTAGTGTGTGTTTTACATTTTACAAATATACTGTGTGTGTACATATGTATTTATGTATTTATCTGTGTATATATGTATTTACCGATATTTATACTCATATAAACACATACATATGTCACACATCTAGACATATACAGTATATAAGCGCATTGGAGCACTTGAAGTCAAGTAGATGAAAACATGAAAGATCATATTTATGTAATATTCATTTTTATTATGTGTTATACTGTGTATTTACTGTAAATATTTCACATTCCAATGTTCTTCACATAGGGAAATATGTATTTTTAAATAGACCTATATATATATCTGTATGCATCTATACCTGTATATAATCATGTATAATCCATCAGACATATATTTAAATATCTCTTTAAGAATAAATAGAACATATTCTGCTATGTGTAGAACATTGGATTATAATATGTGTAATATTATCTTCTTATATTGCCCTTTTAAATATACACAATCGTGTTTGTGCAATGTTGGCATTAGGGTTTTTTCCATGTTTTCTGCTGCTATGAAGTCTATGGGGGAATGCAATTTTACGCTTGAGACTTCTTTAAGGACAAACCTTTTTACTGTCAAATCGCAAATACGAGCGTTAAATCGTTGAGTGCAAAAAAAAAAGCTGTAGCGGTTTTAACGCTAAAATACAAGCGCAAATTACCACTCCATTCATAATCTAGCCCTTTGTGGGGATTAAACAAATGTTTGCTAGGATCAGTAATGCAAAAAAAAAATACATTTTCTAAAGAGCATGTTATTTTTGTATTAGAATGTCCCTGTAATTTTATACAGAATGTATTAATAATGTATTAATACAAAACCATTCACTGTAAAAACAGTTAAGAAAGGTCAAATTTATGATCTTTATGCACCTCTCAATATTCTCATTTCACAAACCTTAAGATGGTTCCAAGTTTTGATGAAGTTTTAAGATGTATGATGAGCATTCTTCCCATCATTTCCCAGAGGTTTTCTGGTATAATGAAAGTTAAAGACTTGAGGGCACTGGCCAACCCTAATTTTATGTCTGGCACCGCAATACGAGTGGTGGGGCTGCATCAGTAGAGCAGAGTCACAGGTAGACAGTGGGAGTGTCTGGGCAAGCTGTGGGCGTGTCTGGGCGGTCATGGGATTGGCTCTAAGTAGTCACTTAAAGCCAGGACACTAAAAGGCTATCGCCTAGATTATTAGAGTTCTGCGTTAGCCTTAAAAAGTAGCGTTAAGGGGTCCTAACGCTGCTTTTTAACGCCCGCTGGTATTACGAGTATGGCAGGTACAGGTGTACCGCTCACTTTTCTTCAGTGACTTTTGGCTACTGCAAATCCCCTTACATCAATTGCGTATCCTATCTTTTTAATGGGATTTGCCTAACACCAGTATTACGAGTCTTGGAAGAAGTGAGCGGTACAGCCTCTACCTCCAACACTCCTACTGCATAAAAAAGTCAGTAGTTAAGAGTTTTATGGGCTAACGCCGGAACATAAAGCTCTTAACTACAGTGCTACAAAGTACACTAACACCCATAAACTACCTATGAACCCCTAAACCGAGGCCCCCCACATCGCAAACACTATAATAAATTTTGTTAACCCCTAATCTGCCGACGGGACATCGCCACCACCTACATTATAGCTATGAACCACTAATCTGCTGTCCCTAACATCGCAATCCTTGATATAGGGTGTTGATGTCATTAGACCACACCCCTTCTCATTACAGAGATGCACATCACCTAATATGCTTAATTGGTAGTAGGCTTTCGAGCCTATACAGCTTGGAGTAAGACAACATGCATAAAGAGGATGATGTGGTCAAAATACTAATTTGCCTAATAATTCTGCACTCCCTGTATAATAAATTGTATTAACCCCTAATCTGCCCCCCCCCAACGTCGCCCCAACCTACCTACAATTATTAACCCCTAATCTGCCGCCCACAACCTAAGTCTAACCCTAACCCTAACACCCCCCTAACTTAAATATAATTTAAATAAAACGAAATAAATTTACTATAATGAAATAAATTATTCCTATTTAAAAATAAATACTTACCTATAAAATAAACCATAAGATAGCTACAATATAACTAATAGTTACATTGCAGCTATTTTAGGATTTATATTTATTTTACAGGCAACTTTGTATTTATTTTAACTAGGTACAATAGCTATTAAATAGTTAATAACTATTTAATAGCTACCTAGTTAAAATAATTACAAAATTACCTGTAAAATAAATATAAATATAAGTTACAAATACACCTAACACTACACTATCAATAAATTAATTAAATAAATTAACTACAATGATCTAAACTAAAATACAATTAAATTAACTAAACTATATTACAAAAAACAAACAAACACTAAATTACAAAAAAATACAAAAATATTACAAGAATTTTAATCTAATTACACTTAATCTAAGCCCCCTAATAAAATAAAAAAGCCCCCCAAAATAATAAAATTCCCTACCCTATACTAAATTACAAAAGTAATCAGCTCTTTTACCAGCCCTTAAAAGAGCTTTTTGCGGGGCATTGCCCCAAAGTAATCAGCTCTTTTACCTGTAAAATAAAATACAAGACCCCCCCAACATTACAACCCACCACTCACACACCCCTACTCTAAAACCCACCCGATCCCCCCTTAAAAAAACACTACCCCATTGAAGATCACCCTACCTGGAGCCGTGTTCACCCAGCTGGGCACCGATGGGCCAGAAGTGGACATCCGGAGCGGCAGAAGTCTTCATCCGATCGGGGCAGAAGAGGTCCTCCATCCAGCAGAAGTCTTCATCCAAGCAGCATCTTCTATCTTCATCCATGCGGAGCGGGTCCATCTTCAAGACATCCGATGCGGAGCATCCTCTTCTTCCCGACGACGAATGACGAATGAAGGTTCCTTTAAAAGACGTCATCCAAGATGGCGTCCCTCGAATTCCGATTGGCTGATAGGATTCTATCAACCAATCGGAATAAAGGTAGGAAAAATCTGATTGGCTGATGTAATCAGCCAATCAGATTGAAGTTCAATCCGATTGGCTGATTGGATCAGCCAATAGAATGCGAGGTCAATTCAATCAAACGGACTACGGACCGATCAGATAATACATAGTAAAAAAGCATTACTGCATTATCTGATTGGTCTGTGAAGTCAGTGGCTGTACAACCAATAGGGTCCAGTGTGCCGCTAGTGCCTTGTCTGATGAGTGAAGAATAGGGCGCATGCACGTCACGGCCCATAGAATTCCTCGACCCGTAAGTCACCTTAAACAGCTGTTTGGAGGTGGTTGGGCCTCTTGCGCATGTGCAGTGAGCGTCACACCCCTCCAACAGCTGATTACACGTCACCAGAAGTGACGTAGTGCACACATTCTTATGGTATACAACTAATTTTAGAACACCGGTATAAGAAACCGGAAGTGGGGCATACTGTCAGTGTAAATATAACTAGAAAGTTAATGGGTATGTACTCAAAAATACAAACACTAAAAAAATAACATAACACTAGTAGTCATGTTTGCACATGTCAACATACCATGTACCTAATAAAAAATGTGATAGTACAAGCTAGAAGGTGTACTAAATATACTGTATATAGTGATACAAATATATACAATAACACACGCCTAGATTTAGAGTTTTGCGTTAGCCGTCAAAACCAGCGTTAGGGGGTCCTAACGCTGGTTTTGGCCACCTGCTGGTATTTAGAGTCAGTCAGGAAAGGGTCTAACGCTCACTTTCCAGCCGCGACTTTTCCATACCGCAGATCCCCCTACGCCAATTGTGTATCCTATCTTTTCAATGGGATCTTTCTAACGCCGGTATTTAGAGTCTTGGCTGAAGTGAGTGTTAGAAATCTAACAACAAGACTCCAGCCGCAGAGAAAAGCCAGGAGTTAAGAGCTTTCTGGGCTAACGCCGGGTCATAAAGCTCTTAACTACTGTACTCTAAAGCACACTAACACCCATAAACTATCTATGTACCCCTAAACCGAGCCCCCCCCACATCGCCGCCACTCTAACGCCTAATCTGCCAACCGCACACCGCCGCAACCTACATTATCCCTATGTACCCCTAATCTGCTGCCCCTAACACCGCCGACCCCTACATAATATTTATTAACCCCTAATCTGCCCCCCCTCAACGTCGCCGCTACCTTACCTACAATTATTAACCCCTAATCTGCCGACCGGACCTCACCGCTACACTAATAAATGTATTAACCCCTAAAGCTAAGTCTAACCCTAACACTAACACCCCCCCTAAATTAAATATAATTTTAATCTAACGAAATAAAATAAATCTTATTAAATAAATTATTCCTATTTAAAGCTAAATACTTACCTGTAAAATAAACCCTAATATAGCTACAATATAAATTATAATTATATTGTAGCTATTTTAGGATTTATATTTATTTTACAGGCAACTTTGTATTTATTTTAACCAGGTACAATAGCTATTAAATAGTTAATAACTATTTAATAGCTACCTAGTTAAAATAATTACAAAAGTACCTGTAAAATAAATCCTAACCTAAGTTAAAATTAAACCTAACACTACACTATCAATAAATTAATTAAATAAACTACCTACAATTATCTACAATTAAACCTAACACTACACTATCAATAAATAAATTAAATACAAATACCTACAAATAAATACAAATAAATACACTAACTAAAGTACAAAAAATAAAAAAAGAACTGTTACAAAAAATAAAAAAATAATTTACAAACATTATAAAAATATTACAACTATTTTAAGCTAATTACACCTACGCTAAGCCCCCTAATAAAATAACAAAGCCCCCCAAAATAAAAAAATGCCCTACCCTATTCTAAAATAAAAATTGAAAAGCTCTTTTACCTTACCAGCCCTTAAAAGGGCCTTTTGCGGGGCATGCCCCAAAGAATTCTGCTCTTTTGCCTGTAAAAAAACATACAATACCCCCCCCAAACATTACAACCCACCACCCACATACCCCTAATCTAACCCAAACCCCCCTTAAATAAACCTAACACTAAGCCCCTGAAGATCTTTCTACTTTGTCTTCACCACGCCAGGTATCACCGATCCATCCAGAAGAGGGTCCGAAGTCTTCCTCCTATCCGGGGCTGAAGAGGTCCATCATCCGGCTGAAGTCTTCATCCAAGCGGGGGCTGAAGAGGTCCATCATCCGGTTGAAGTCTTCATCCAAGCGGGGGCTGAAGAGGTCCATTATACAGCTGAAGTCTTCTATCAAGCGGCATCTTCAATCTTCTTTCTTCCGGCTCCATCTTCATCCCGCCGACGCGGAACATCCATCCTGGCCGATGACTTCCCGATGAATGACGGTTCCTTTAAGGGACGTGAAATAAATGTGATAACAAAAATCATAAAAGGAAAACCAAATAAAGTTCTGAATAAAGGATATGTCTGTGTCCTCTGGATGAGTTTTCAGCTTGTTAGTATTCCTCAGTGAGATCCCATAAAAAAGGAAACAGAAAATTGCAACATAGTGTGAATCTGTAATGGCACTTTGAGGAAGTAGTTGTTTTGTAACAAATGACTACTCACATTTGTTGGAGCTTTCCACTAAGCTCAAGGATATGCGCACTCCCACTTTATACTGATGGGAAAACAGTACACTAGGCAAAACTTGGATACAAATTTATTTTAAAATATATAAAAGCGTCACATAAGCCTTGATAACACCACAATGTAAGGGTACAAAAGCATACCTGCGAAACGTACGTCGGAACTGAACTGTTCTATATTGAGTTTTATCACGTCTCTACACTAGCCAGGACACCTGGGGGCTTAGCGCTACTGTCTTGCTACTAAAGAGGTTTTGGTTTCGGCGGTCACACTCCTGCTGATCCATTTACCTCTTTGCAAGTTTGGCGATTTGAAGCATTTATTTCAGCATATCTGCTTTTGTACCCTTACATTGTGGTGTTATCAAGGCTTATGTGACGCTTTTATATATTTTAAAATAAATTTGTATCCAAGTTTTGCCTAGTGTACTGTTTTCCCATCAGTATAAAGTGGGAGTGCGCATATCCTTGAGCTTAGTGGAAAGCTCCAACAAATGTGAGTAGTCATTTGTTACAAAACAACTACTTCCTCAAAGTGCCATTACAGATTCACACTATGTTGCAATTTTCTGTTTCCTTTTTTATGGGATCTCACTGAGGAATGCTAACAAGCTGAAAACTCATCCAGAGGACACAGACATATCCTTTATTCAGAACTTTATTTGGTTTTCCTTTTATGATTTTTGTTATCACATTTATTTCACTTTTTTTTTTCTTCTTTGTGATATTTGGTATATTTATTGTCCTTTAAGGGACGTCATCCAAGATGGCATCCCTCAAATTCCGATTGGCTGATAGGATTCTATCAGCCAATCGGAATTAAGGTAGGAAAATTCTGATTGGCTGAAGGAATCAGCCAATCAGATTCAAGTTCAATCCGATTGGCTGATCCAATCAGCCAATCAGATTGAGCTTGCATTCTATTGGCTGTTCCGATCTGGATGAAGATGGAGCCGGAAGAAAGAAGATTGAAGATGCCGCTTGATAGAAGACTTCAGCCGCATAATGGACCTCTTCAGCCCCCGCTTGGATGAAGACTTCAGCCGGATGATGGACCTCTTCAGCCCCTGCTTGGATGAAGACTTCAGCCGGATGATGGACCTCTTCAGCCTCCGCTTGGATGAAGACTTCAGCCGGATGATGGACCTCTTCAGCCCCGGATAGGAGGAAGACTTTGGACCCTCTTCTGGACGGATCGGTGATACCCGGCGTGGTGAAAACAAGGTAGGAAGATCTTCAGGGACTTAGTGTTAGGTTTATTTAAGGGGGGTTTGGGTTAGATTAGGGGTATGTGGGTGGTGGGTTGTAATGTTGGGGGGGTATTGTATGTTTTTTTTACAGGCAAAAGAGCAGAATTCTTTGGGGCATGCCCCGCAAAAGGCAATTTTAAGGGCTGGTAAGGTAAAAGAGCTTTTCAATTTTTATTTTAGAATAGGGTAGGGCATTTTTTTATTTTGGGGGCTTTGTTATTTTATTAGGGGGCTTAGAGTAGGTGTAATTAGCTTAAAATTGTTGTAATATTTTTATAATGTTTGTAAATATTTTTTTTATTTTTTGTAACTTAGTTCTTTTTTTATTTTTTGTAACTTAGTTCTTTTTTTATTTTTTGTACTTTAGTTAGTGTATTTATTTGTATTTATTTGTAGGTATTTGTATTTAATTTATTTATTGATAGTGTAGTGTTAGGTTTAATTGTAGATAATTGTAGGTAGTATATTTAATTAATTTATTGATAGTGTAGTGTTATAATATTAATTTAATTAATTTATTGATAGTGTAGTGTTATAATATATATTGTAGCTATATTAGGGTTTATTTTACAGGTAAGTATTTAGCTTTAAATAGGAATAATTTATTTAATAAGATTTATTTTATTTCGTTAGATAAAAATATTTAACTTAGGGGGGTGTTAGGGTTAGACTTAGCTTTAGGGGTTAATACATTTATTAGAGTAGCGGTGAGGTCCGGTCGGCAGATTAGGGGTTAATAATTGTAGGTAGGTAGCGGCGACATTGGGGGGGCAGATTAGGGGGTAATAAATATAATATAGGGGTCGGCGGGGGTTAGGGCCAGCAGATTAGGTGTTCATAGGGATAACGTAGGTTGCGGCGGTGTACGGAGCGGCAGATTAGGGGTTAATAGTATAATGCAGGGGTCAGCAATAGTGGGGGCGGCAGATTAGGGGTTAATAAGTGTAAGGTTAGGAGTGTTTAGACTCGGGGCTCATGTTAGGGTGTTAGGTGCAGACATAGGAAGTGTTTCCCCATAGGAAACAATGGGGCTGCGTTAGGAGCTGTTTTTTTTTCAGCTCAAACGGCCCCATTGTTTCCTATGGGGGAATCGTGCACGAGCACGTTTTTGAAGCTGGCCGCGTCCGTAAGCACCACTGGTATTGAGATTTGCAGTGGCGGTAAATATGCCTGTACGCTCCCTTTTGGAGCCTAACGCAGCCCTTCTGTGAACTCTAAATACCAGCAGTATTTAAAAGGTGCGGGGGGGAAAAAGCATGCGTAGCTAACGCACCCCTTTGGCCCGCAGAACTCTAAATCTAGCCGACAGTGTTTAAATATATTACAGAGATCATATATATATATCTCAAATACTGGCTATGAACCGTAGTTTCTTTGTAGAGTTGTTACTAGAACTGAAAAAGAAATAATTTTAATAAAGCATTGACACTAATAGAGCTAATTCTACACAATATATCCATGTAATATTAGGTATCCTAAATAGGATAACTATGCAGAGTGGTGTCTCATTTTTGTTATTCAGCTAACATGTAATTGTACACAAATAGACACCTTGTTCACTGAAAGGGAGCTATGCTAAATAGTATACCATACACCAAGGGTCCACCCCAGGGTCTATATAACTCTGGGGTGAAGTCTGAAGGATGCTAAAATGCACAAATCTGGTGTCAAAAGACATCTAGATACCTGCAATACATCCTGTTATGGTAAGTAAGCCCATCAAATCTATTGCAATGTATCTATACAAAACAAATGCTATAATGAAAACATATAAAGATAACCACATCAAAAAATCTATGCTTAATCCCCTACACAAAAACATATCCTAATCTACAACACAATACTACTCTCCTAATGAAATATTGCTTTTGTGAAGAATAATATCTCAAATAGTACTTTTGTGGCATAATGGAAGAAATATAAATATAGTACTCCTACAAACTATACCATACTAAAGACATCTAAAATATTTTATACATGTCTATTTAAATGTGCAAGAACTAAATTAATAATTAAATTTTACATATACAATAGTGATACCCCCACTCAAATAAACCTATACGTGAAGTATCTACTAATATAATGTCTAAATTGTGAAAACAAAACAATCATAACAAATTATTCCTGAATCACTGAAGGCACAATAGTGGCAATATATGACAAAAGTGGGGCAGTATTGATGTTTAAATGTGTAGTATAAAAAAAAATACAAAAGAATGGGTGATGCTAAAAGAATCAATGCAACTCATATGCCTTTTCTTGCAATGTTTAAATGCACTATGAGACTTAAAATTCTTCCTAATATTCAGTAGATGTTCAGACCATTGGCCTCCCACCAAGGAGTAGTGGCTCACAATTAGATCTATAATTAATATCTCTATCATCATTTTTAGTCTGCAGGTAACCTTTCTCCACAATCTCTAGGATAGTTTTTCTCAAGGAACCTCTCCTTCAAAATAAGCCTTTAAAATAAGCCTTGGATTTAATAGCCCCTAGATCAGCAAAGCATTATTGAAGATCTAGATATTCAATAGAATTAATATCAATATGACTAATAAATGTTAGACCCATAGGGGCCAATTTATCAAGGCATCAATCTTAACGCATTCGCGATGGGCTATATGCTAGCCATACATTGCTGGCACAAAACTACATTCGATGGCCTTATTTATCAACAAGTCTGTCAAAAACAAGCACGTCAAGTCTGGCGCGTTAAGCATCGGACTGTTGATAAATAAGAGTCATCGATGTTGCAGATATTCTTATTTATCAAATGATCTACCCTGAATGTCCATCAAATGAAGACAGTTTTGTCTGCTTTTTCCAACTTTATTTATACCATTTCATAACTGTCCATGAACAAGCACATTTCTCTAAAGCTAATCTTTTATTTTTCATCTGTTAATGTCCAAGAAATAGCTAGATTTATACCTGAACAAACAACTTCACAATTTGGTGTGAAGTGGATAGTGGGACTTGTATTCCATGCGTTAAACATGGTGCATATAGATGTATCAAAAAAAGTATGCTATATTATGTAATGTATTTATTTCATTTTTATTGCTGCTGCCAGACAAGCATTACCTGTCATTATAGGTGGTTTTGTCATTATAAACTTACATGGAAGGCTAAAATGATGGAAAAACAAATAATAAATAACAATAAACCAAAGATTTTTAAAATGGTTTTGAAATTAATCTGTCCTTTGAAATTACATGTGATTATAATATTGTTATTTAACATATTATTTAGATACTGAACATGCGTTTTTGTTGGCTGTGTTTCCCCATAACCCATAAGTAGGGTAACAACCTTTCTGTGTTTTCAGACTCCGATTGATTTCTATGTCATTCGCAGCCTCAAAGGTGGCGGTTTAAATGATAGGTATGCTGCGCCGTGTTGCGTCGGAATAGATGCGAGCGTACCTGTTGAATGTTTAATAACTTGGCAAGATGGTCAAATAGAGTCGAATGTAAAGGCGAAACATCTGTATTAAGCTCAAATAATGCAAGCATCGATTTGCATTGGCTTGATCTTGTGGGAGCGTATATTACGTTGAACATTTCAACATTTTGCAATGTTAACGCTGTGTTAACTACGTTGGATTAACTTTGCGTCTAATTTGATGCAGAATTCCAGCGTATTATCAGTTGAAGCATTGATAAATCGTCCCTAGAGTGTTAGTATTTAGTGCACAAAATAATTAGCCGATGCAACTTCCCCTTTCCATATGAAAATAAGATCATTAATGAAACGGCCATAGAATACAAAGCTGTACCCATAACCAGAGTTGTGAATATGTTTTTTTCAAATTTGTCCAAATATTGGCTTGCAAAGCTTGGGACAAACCTGGTAGCCATGGCCGTCCCCTTGACCTGCAAGTTTAATTGATCTTGGAAAATAAAATAATTGTGTTCCAATATGAATAAAATCAACTGTAGTAAAAATTGCTTTTGTAACACAAGCTTTAAAGGATCTTATTACAGGGAGTGCAGAATTATTAGGCAAGTTGTATTTTTGAGGATTAATTTTATTATTGAACAACAACCATGTTCTCAATGAACCCAAAAAACTCATTAATATCAAAGCTGAATAGTTTTGGAAGTAGTTTTTAGTTTGTTTTTAGTTATAGCTATTTTAGGGGGATATCTGTGTGTGCAGGTGACTATTACTGTGCATAATTATTAGGCAACTTAACAAAAAACAAATATATACCCATTTCAATTATTTATTTTTACCAGTGAAACCAATATAACATCTCAACATTCACAAATATACATTTCTGACATTCAAAAACAAAACAAAAACAAATCAGTGACCAATATAGCCACCTTTCTTTGCAAGGACACTCAAAAGCCTGCCATCCATGGATTATGTCAGTGTTTTGATCTGTTCACCATCAACATTGCGTGCAGCAGCAACCACAGCCTCCCAGACACTGTTCAGAGAGGTGTCCTGTTTTCCCTCCTTGTAAATCTCACATTTGATGATGGACCACAGGTTCTCAATGGGGTTCAGATCAGGTGAACAAGGAGGCCATGTCATTAGATTTTCTTCTTTTATACCCTTTCTTGCCAGCCACGCTGTGGAGTACTTGGACGCGTGTGATGGAGCATTGTCCTGCATGAAAATCATGTTTTTCTTGAAGGATGCAGACTTCTTCCTGTACCACTGCTTGAAGAAGGTGTCTTCCAGAAACTGGCAGTAGGACTGGGAGTTGAGCTTGACTCCATCCTCAACCCGAAAAGGCCCCACAAGCTCATCTTTGATGATACCAGCCCAAACCAGTACTCCACCTCCACCTTGCTGGCGTCTGAGTCGGACTGGAGCTCTCTGCCCTTTACCAATCCAGCCACGGGCCCATCCATCTGGCCCATCAAGACTCACTCTCATTTCATCAGTCCATAAAACCTTAGAAAAATCAGTCTTGAGATATTTCTTGGCCCAGTCTTGACGTTTCAGCTTGTGTGTCTTGTTCAGTGGTGGTCGTCTTTCAGCCTTTCTTACCTTGGCCATGTCTCTGAGTATTGCACACCTTGTGCTTTTGGGCACTCCAGTGATGTTGCAGCTCTGAAATATGGCCAAACTGGTGGCAAGTGGCATCTTGGCAGCTGCACGCTTGACTTTTCTCAGTTCATGGGCAGTTATTTTGCGCCTTGGTTTTTCCACACGCTTCTTGCGACCCTGTTGACTATTTTGAATGAAACGCTTGATTGTTCGATGATCACGCTTCAGAAGCTTTGCAATTTTAAGAGTGCTGCATCCGTCTGCAAGATATCTCACTATTTTTGACTTTTCTGAGCCTGTCAAGTCCTTCTTTTGACCCATTTTGCCAAAGGAAACGAAGTTGCCTAATAATTATGCACACCTGATATAGGGTGTTGATGTCATTAGACTACACCCCTTCTCATTACAGAGATGCACATCACCTAATATGCTCGTATCATTAAGAATTATCTCTGCCTCTTTAATATAATCTATCTGATCTGGCGCATGACAATATTTGAATTACCATAAAATTCTAATCATCTTACTGGAGAAAACTGACCTCAAGATAGGCAGATGGTAATAATGAGAAATCTTAGAAGGAATTCCAAGTAATGAAGTATATATTTATGGCGTGTGATACTTTGTTACCTTAAATGGATGACAAGTAGCTAAGGGGACAGTAAGATCAAATTAAACTTTCAATATTCAGATAGGGCACGCAATTGTAAACAACTTCCTAATTTACTTTTATCATTAAATTTGCTTTGTTCTTTTGTTAGTACTTGTTGAAGACTAAACCCAGAGCCGTTGCTAGGATTTTTGGCTACCCAGGCGGACATATTTTGCCGCCCTCCTGCCATTACTGCTTCCTAACAATGTGTTATAGTGCTGTGTTAGGCAGCTATAGATAACTATCGGCTAGATTATGAGTTTTGCATTATGAGGGGTGCGGTACTAACTTGCAAGTTATTGTCACCGCTCACTTCCCTACAGCGCTGGTATTACAGGTTTACAAAAACCCGGCGTTAGCAGGCAAAAAGTGAGCGTAGAGCAAAATTGAGCTCCATACCACACTCCAATACCAGCGCTGCGGTAAGCTGGTTTAACGTGCTCATGCACGATTTCCCCATAGACATCAATGGGGAGAGCCGGCTGAAAAAAAATCCTAACACCTGAAATAAAGCAGCGTAAAGCTCCATAACGCAGCCCCATTGATTCCTACGGGGAAACTAAATTTATGTTTACACCTAACACCCTAACATGAACCCCGAGTCTAAACACCCCTAATCTTACAATTATTAACCCCTAATCTGCTGCCCACAACATCGCCGACACCTACATTATATTTATTAACCCCTAATCTCCCGCCCCCAATGTCGCCGCAACCTACCTACACTTATTAACCCCTAATCTGCCGCCCCCAATGTCGCTGCCACTATAATAAACATATTAACCCCTAAACCGTCGTACTCCCGCATCGCAAACACTAGTTAAATATTATTAACCCCTAATCTGCCGCCCCTAACATAGCCGCCACCTACCTACATTTATTAACCCCTAATCTTCCGCACCCAACGTCGCCGCCACTATACTAAATTTTTTAACCCCTAAACCTAACCCTAAATCTAACCCTAACCCTAACACCCACTAACTTTAATGTAATTTAAATAAATCTAAATTAAACCTACTATTAATAACTAAATAATTCCTACTTAAAACTAAATACTTACCTATAAAATAAACCCTAAGCTAGCTACAATATAACTAACAGTTACATTGTATCTAGCTTTAGGTTTTATTTTTATTTCACAGGCAAGTTTGTATTTATTTGAAATAGGTAGATTAGTTACTAAATAGTTATTACTTAGTTAAAATAAATAGAAATTTACCTGTAAAATAAAACCTAACCTGAGTTACACTAACACCTAACCTTACACTACAATTAAATCAATTACCTAGATTAAATACAATTAACTAAATTACATAAACAAACACTAAATTACACAAAATAAAAAAAGAAATTATCAAATATTTAAACTAATTACACCTAATCGAATAGCCCTATCAAAATAAAAAAAGCCCCCCCCAAATAAAAAAAACCCTAGCCTAAACTAAACTACCAATAGCCCTTAAAAGGGCCTTTTGCGGGGCATTGCCCCAAAGAAATCAGCTCTTTTTCCTGTAATAAAAATACAAACAACCCCCCAACAGTAAAACCCACCACCCACACAACCAACCCCCCAAATAAAAACCTAACTAAAAAAACCTAAGCTTCCCATTGCCCTGAAAAGGGCATTTGGATGGGCATTGCCCTTAAAAGGGCATTTAGCTCTTTTTCCACCCAGAAGCCCTAATCTAAAAATAAAACCCACCCAATAAACCCTTAAAAAAGCCTAACACTAACCCCCGAAGATCCACTTACAGTTTTTGAAGACCCGACATCCATCCTCAATGAAGCGGCAGAAGTCCTCATCGAAGCCGGCAGAAGTATTCATCCAAGCGGCAGAAGTCTTCATCCAAGCCCGCAGAAGTCTTCATCCAGACGGCATCTTCTATCTTCATACATCCAGAGCGGTTCCATCTTCAAGACATCCTGCGCGGAGCATCCTCTTCAATCGAAGTCTTCTTGCAGAATGAAGGTTCCTTTAAATGACGTCATCCAAGATGGCGTCCCTTGAATTCCGATTGGCTGATAGAATTCTATCAGCCAATCGGAATTAAAGGTGAAAATCATATTGGGGGGTTGTTTGTATTTTTTTTTTTACAGGTAAAAGAGCTGATTACTTTTGGGGCAATGCCCCACAAAAGGCCCTTTTAAGGGCTATTGGTAGTTTAGTTTAGGCTAGGGTTTTTTTTTATTTTGGGAGGGCTTTTTTTATTTTATTAGGGCTATTAGATTAGGTGTAATTAGTTTAAATATCTGATAATTTCTTTTTTTATTTTGTGTAATTTAGTGTTTGTTTTTGTAATTTAGTTAATTGTATTTAATTTAGGTAATTTATTTAATTGTAGTGCAAGGTTAGGTGTTAGTGTAAGACAGGTTAGGTTTTATTTTACAGGTAAATTTGTATTTATTTTAGCTAGGTGGTTATTAAATAGTTAATAACTATGTATTTAGTTTTAAATAGGAATTATTTAGGTAATTTATATTTATTTTAATTATATTTAAGTTAGGGGGTGTTAGGGTTAGGGTTAGACTTAGGTTTAGGGGTTAATAAATTTAGTATAGTGGCGGCGGATTAGGGGTTAATAAATGCAGGTAGGTGGTGGCGATGTCAGGGGCAGAAGATTAGGGGTTAATAATATTTAACTAGTGTTTGTGATGCGGGAGTGCAACGGTTTAGGGGTTAATATGTTTATTATAGTGGTGGCAATGTCTGGAGCGGCAGATTAGGGGTTAATAATTTTATTATAGTGTTTGCGATGCGGGAGGGTCTCGGTTTAGGGGTTAATAGGTAGTTTATGGGTGTTAGTGTACTTTTTAGCACTTTAGTAATGAATTTTATGTTACGGCGTTGTAGCGTAAAACCCCTAACTACTGACTTTCAGTTTATGGTATGGATCTTGATGGTATAGACTGTACCGCTCACTTTTTGGCCTCCCAGGCAGACTCGTAATACCGGCGCTATGGAAGTCCCATTGAAAAAGGACTTTTTGAAAGCTGCGGTAATTACGTTGCGTTACGGCCAAAAAAGTGTGCAGTGCAGAAATACCTGCAAGACTTGTAATACCAGCGGTAGTGAAAAAGAGCCTTAATGCTGCTTTTTCACTCATACCGCAAAACTCGTAATCTAGCCGTATTTTATCTATAATGATAGAGAGAATAGATTTATGTTACCACATCAAATTCTTGTCTGTTAATCTGATTTATTATAACTATAATAGCTATAATGGTTAATTTCTACATGCCCTAATGCTCCACAGTTGTGGCTCTGCACAACATAGCAAATCAGTGGTGATTATGAAGTTGTGTTTCTTTTATATATATATATATATGTATATTTTTTTAATAGGTTGGTCAGTCTATTACATAATATAGTGTGTGTGATTTGACTTGTTGTCAATTCCCTCTTCGGCATTAATTTGGTGTGGATAATAAATATAATAAACATAAAAATATGAAACTGGATTGTGAAAAAAATATTTTGTGAATTACTATTTATTACCCTAATAAATATAGCTTATCTGAACTGCATGTTTTCAAGACCTCAAAAAATAGAACTAAGATTGTCTAGGGTAATCTCATTTACTGAAACAAAAAAATCAAGAATTCCCCCAAACAAATCTGGAAAGCTTTTCTTGGTTTTTACAGTACAGGAAGATTTGTTTAGCCTGAGGGAAGCAGTTAAAGTAATAAATAATATTTTTAAAGGCAGTCTTCCATTAAAATAAACAAGACAAACTAAAAGCCTGCACCATTGCTTCACTGTAGGACATGCTACTTTCCAAAAGATCGCGAACCGGCGAACCAAGCGAACGGCCATTGACTTCAATGGGCAGGCGAATTTTAAAACCCACAGGGACTCTTTCTGGCCACAATAGTGATGGGAAAGTTGTTTCAAGGGGACTAACACCTGGACTGTGGCGTGCCGAAGGGGAATCCATGGCAAAACTCCCATGGAAAATTACATAGTTGATGCAGAGTCTGGTTTTAATCCATAAAGGGCATAAATCACCTAACATTCCTAAATTGTTTGGAATAACGTGCTTTAAAACATCAGGTATGATGTTGTATCGATCAGGTAGTGTAAGGGTTACGCCCGCTTCACAGTGACAGACCAAACTCCCGCAGCGGGTACAACATCATCATCATCACACCGTACGTCCATGTGTGTAATGCTGCCTGACTGAGACATATCCCTGTTATCTACATCCTCTGGCAATAATGGTTGCGCATCACTTATTTCTTCCAACTGATGTGTAAATAACTCCTCTGACAGATCAAGTGAAGCAGCTGTGGTGCTAGTGTTGGTGGCGGCAGGCGGGCGAGTGGTAACTTGAGAGGTGCCCGAAGCTAAGCTGGAGGAGGATGGTGCGTCAAGGTTCCGAGCGGAAGCTGTAGAAGATTGGGTGTCCTGTGTTAGCCAGTCAACTATGTCCTCAGAACTTTTCGAGTTCAGGGTACGTGGCCTCTGAACACTGGGCATTATTCTAGGACCAAAGGGAATCACAGCACCATGACTGCGACGGCCCCTGCGGGGTGGCCTGCCTCTGCCTGTCATTTTTTTTTTCCATTAGTGGTACTATGCATGCAAGCTACTGTGACAACAGATATGAGTGGCACAGTGCACTGGCAGAAGTTGGCAGAGTAGACGCTGTAGGCCTGACACACACGCTTGCAGACAACTAACTGCTATTCAATCTATCACAGTCAAAATTGTATTTTTTTTAAATGTACACTACTGTTACACCAGATATGAGTTGCACTGGTGTGACACTGTGCCCTGGCAGGCCCTGAAAAATCTGTTACACATCTACAACCACCAAAAAACAACCATGCTAAATAGTTTCTAAATTTTGTCCTGAGTTTAGAAATACCCAATGTTAACATGTTCTTTTTTGCAAGTTATAGGGAAATAAATACACGAAGCACTTTGCTATTTCAAAACCACTTTTTTTCAAAATGAGCGCTAGTTACATTGGAACCCTGATATCTGTCAGGAATACCTAAATATCCCTTGACATGTATATATATATTTTTTAGAAGACATCCCAAAGTATTGATCTAGGCCCATTTTGGTATATTTCATGCCACCATTTCACCGCCAAATGCGATAAAATAAAATAAAAAGTTCACTTTTTCACAAACTTTAGGTTTCTCACAGAAATTATTTACAAACAACTTATGCAATTATGGCATAAATGGTTGTAAATGCTTCTCTGGGATCCCCTTTGTTCAGAAATAGCAGACATATATGACTTTGGCGTTGCTTTCTGGTAATTAGAAGGCGCTAAATGCTGCTGCGCATCACAGGTGTATTATGGCTAGCAGTGAGGGGGTTAATTAGGTAGTTTGTAGGGAGCTTGCAGGGTTAATTTTAGCTTTAGTGTAGAGATCAGCCTCCCACCTGACACATCAGACCCCCTGATCCCTCCCAAACAGCTCCCTTCCCTCCCCCACCCCACAATTGTCCCCGCCATCTTAAGTACTGGCAGAAAGTCTGCCAGTACTAAAATAAAAGGTTTTTAAAATTTTTTTATTTTTTTTAGCATATTTACATATGCTGTGGTGTAGTATCCCCCTTAGCCCCCAACCTCCCTGATCCCCCCCAAAACAGCTCTCTAACCCTCCCCATCTGCCTTATTGGCGGCCATCTTGGGTACTGGCAGCTGTCTGCCAGTACCCAGTTTGCAAAAAAAAGTATTTTTTTCTGTTTTTCTTTTTTTTTTCTGTAGTGTAGCTTCCCCCACAGACCAACCCCCACCACCTGCCTGATCTTTTTTTTTAATTTGTATTCTTTTTTTAAAAAAAATTTACAATAACTTTTTCTTTAGTGTAGCGGTTCCCACCCGCTCCCTCCCCGTGCACGCTCCCGCCCCCGGACATCCCCGCCCATGATCCCGCCCCCCTCCACTGACTGCTATTATTTCACAGTCAAATTTCTAGTCTTTTTTTAACCCCTTAAGGACCAAGGCCATTTTTCAATTTCTTTCCCTTATGGACCAGGGCTATTTTTACATTTCTGGTGTTTGTGTTTAGCTGCAATTTTCCTCTTACTCATTTACTGTACCCACACATATTATATACCGTTTTTCTCGCCACTAAATGGACTTTCTAAAGATATCATTATTTTCATCATATCTTATAATTTATTATTAAAAATATTATAAAATATGAGGAAAAAATGGAAAAAAACACACTTTTTCGAACTTTGACCCCCAAAATCTGTTACACATCTACAACCACCAAAAAACAACCATGCTAAATAGTTTCTAAATTTTGTCCTGAGTTTAGAAATATCCAATGTTAACTTTGCTTTTTTTGCAAGTTATAGGGAAATAAATACAAGAAGCTCTTTGCTATTTCAAAACCACTTTTTTTCAAAATGAGCGCTAGTTACATTGGAACCCTGATATCTGTCAGGAATACCTGAATATCCCTTGACATGTATATATATTTTTTAGAAGACATCCCAAAGTATTGATCTAGGCCCATTTTGGTATATTTCATGCCACCATTTCACCGCCAAATGCGATCAAATAAAAAAAAATTGTTCACTTTTTCACAATCTTTAGGTTTCTCACAGAAATTATTTACAAACAACTTATGCAATTATGGCACAAATGGTTGTAAATGCTTCTCTGGGATCCCCTTTGTTCAGAAATAGCAGACTTATATGGCTTTGGCATTGCTTTCTGGTAATTAGAAGGCCGCTAAATGCTGCTGCGCATCACACGTGTATTATGGCTAGCAGTGAAGGGGTTAATTAGGTAGTTTGTAGGGAGCTTGCAGGGTTAATTTTAGCTTTAGTGTAGAGATCAGCCTCCCACCCGACACATCAGACCCCCTTAGGGTTGCCACCTCAGCCATGTTTTCCTGGACACTTATGAGTTACACATGCTGCAGGGTGTGCAGGGAGGAACATGTATTGTGTTTCTGGACAGCACTATTCATTTTCCTCCCTGCACATCCTGCAGCATGTGTAACTTATAAGTGTTCTGTATTTTAAGGGACAGGTGGCAACCCTAGACCCCCTGATCCCTCCCAAATAGCTCCCTTCCCTCCCCCACCCCACAATTGTCCCCGCCATCTTAAGTACTGGCTGAATGTCTGCCAGTACTAAAATAAAAGGTTTTTAGCATATTTACATATGCTGTGGTGTAGCATCCCCCCCTTAGCCCCAAACCTCCCTGATCCCCCCCCAAAACAGCTCTCTAACCCTCCCCATCTGCCTTATTGGCGGCCACCTTGGGTACTGGCAGCTGTCTGCTATTATTTCGCAGTCAAAAAAGGCTGGCAGGCAGGCAACTGCAATTAGATTACACAGGACAAAAAAAAGATGCAGACTGATGTTCTAGCCCTAAAAAGGGCTTTTTGGGGTGCTGTCCTTACAGCAGAGATCAGATGAGTCCTTCAGGACGGTAGTGGACACTGAATACACTAGCCTAGCTATCAATTTCCCTATTAAATCAGCAGCAGCTACACTGTCCCTCCTCTCACTAAGAATGCAGCTTCCAAATAAATCTAAAATAGATGCTGTCCAGGAGGTAGGAGGGTCTGGGAGGGAGTGTCTGCTGCTGATTGGCTGGAATGTGTCTTCTGACTGTGAGGTACAGGGTCAAAGTATTACTCAACGATGACGAATAGGGGCCGAACCGAACATGCTATGTTCGCCGGGAACTATTCGCCGGCGAACTATTCACGACATCACTACCTATTAACCCCTAAACCGAGGCCCCCCCACATTGCAAACACTAAAATACATTTTTTAACCCCTAATCTGCTGAACCGGACATCGCCGCCACTATATTAAATATAGTAACCCCTAAACTGCCGCACCCCTGCATCGCAAACACTAGTTAAATATTATTAACCCCTAATCTGTCTGCCCTAACATCGCCAACACCTACCTACATTTATTAACCCCTAATCTGCCGCCCCCAACGTCGCCACCACTATAATAAAGTTATTAACCCCTAAATCTAAGTCTAACCCTAAACCTAACACCCCCTAACTGAAATATAATTTTAATAAATCTAAATAAAATTACTATCATTAACTAAATTATTCCTATTTAAAACTAAATACTTACCTCTAAAATAAAGGGCTTTTTGGATGCTGTCCTTACAGCAGAGATCAGATGAGTCCTTCAGGACTGTAGTGGACACTGAATACACTAGCCTAGCTATGAATTTCCCTATTAAATCAGCAGCAGCTACACTGTCCCTCCTCTCACTAAGAATGCAGCTTCTAAATGAATCTAAAATGGATGCTGTCCAGGAGGTAGGAGGGTCTGGGAGGGAGTGTCTGCTGCTGATTGGCTGGAATGTGTCTTCTGACTGTGAGGTACAGGGTCAAAGTATTACTCAATGATGACGAATAGGGGCGGATCGAACATAGCATATGTTCGCCCGCCGCGGCGAACGCAAACATGCTATGTTCGCCGGGAACTATTCGCCGGCGAACTATTAGCGACATCACTAATTGCAAGAGGTATCTGTTTTTTTGCCCCAATTTTATTCTCTGCTCTCACCCTAGGAAGTCCTGGACAAAGTGATATATTTAGTTCTGTTTGCCTGCTTCTCAGTCCAGACCAGGTAGCCCCTGCATTGGAAGAACGCACCCCCACCCCTGGTAAAAGAGGGTTGAAGTGAGCTGCTGCACACATTTACCACTTTACTAATATACTTGCTAAGTGTCTGCAGTTCTATTTAGGATTGGAGAGCTGGATGTAACTTGACTCATTTAGGTAAGGAGATTGCTGGCTGAGATGACAGACTTTCTAGATGAATGTCTTTTTAGGTATGGCTTTAAATTACCGGATGCAGATTGCAGCATTTACTCTACAGTGAGTGAGGGTAACTTTGAGTCCCCTGAACTCAGAGCAACCTTCATCTGACTTCCGTGATGCTGTAGGATAATCATAGACTCAGCAAAACTGGAAGCAAGGAGACATTTGCTGTTCCAGATCGAGGTCAGTGTGGTACTTAGTTGTACGAGCTGAGCCCTATCTGTACTCAACAGACAAGGTTCAGCTGGATGTATTTCTTGCTCCTGCAGCTGCTGAGCAAGGAAATATTTATGACAGTGCAGATTTAAACACTTTGGAAGAGAAGAATGTGGAAGCTGTGCTTACTAACCGCATTACTACACCATTGGTGAACTGACTAGATGGGACCCAGTTTTACTTTGTACAGAAAGGGACGGAGATGCAGTATAGGCTGCGGTAGAGAAAAGACACTGCAACCTCATGTCTCGTGGTGCCTGATTGCTTGATTGAGAATGGGGCAACAGCTAATGGGCTTAATTTTGTAGAGCAACAATTGAAGAAGTGATAAATTAACATTTAAGGTTTACGGACCCAGGTGACCCTTAGAAACCGAGTACATTTTCTACTTAATTATGGAAGGTTGCAACAAACCGGTGTGGAGGAATGGACATTATAAGTAAGCTGTCCTCTACTTCTTGTAGTTTTATAACTAGAATGCTGGTGGAACTTTTTATGAAGACCTTGTGGTTTGATACCTGAAGTTTCCTATTCTATCTGAGACCTACTACTGCAGAATGCAGATCATAGTCGTTAGCTGTGCTCAGTCTATTTCTGGGCTTAAAACTTACTATCTAGAACATATGAGTTTGGCTAGATTATTTAGCCAAATGACAATATTTTTGGAGTCTGCTCATTTTATCTACAATTCCAATATGTTTGGAAAAGTTGTGGAGAGGGAAATCTTTGATTTATAGAACTGAGGAAGTTTTACAGGCTTCACAGTATATGTCACTTAACCAACTATTTGGAGTGGTTTCCTTAAGCAATGGGGGGGGGGGTATAAAACTTGAGGTTTGTTTAGTTTCTATAATCATATGTTGCACAAACAATATCTTGTTGTCAAGTATACAGCAATGCTACCTATACAGTGTGTATATGATATTGCTGATGGCTGGATTGTAGGCACTAACTTGTGTGTTCTGCATTTACAGTATATTGAATTTTTTAACAAACTGTGGAAAGTTGTCATTTATAACAATAATCATGTTGTAAGTGTTCTCTTTAATATTTGTGTATTCAATTTTCTGTGTGCGTATACACTTATGCTGTACTGCATTATTGTGGAATTGTGAAAAGTCCACATCTGCACTACTGACAATGCTGTTAGTGTCCACTACAATGTCTGTAGTTGCACTTATGAACATCAATAAAAAATTTTTTAAAAAAATGATATCCTGTGTGGTCAAATACTGACCTGATGAGTACAAGTATGGAAACAAATTTTTTAAAAAATAAATAAATAAATCTAAATGTTAATACTGTTTATCTGTTAAACTATGCTGACAGCCAAAGGAGCAGTAAATAATTACATACTGTACAAATAGCCATTATATATTTCTAAGGATTTGTGCAACTTCTTATCATAGCATTTCATATAAGAATAAAGAACAATTTCATATTTCTCTACTAATTTGTTGAAATAATTTGTGTGCCTTCTTACCATAGCGTTTTAATAGAATAAGAATAAGGAGTCATTTTATATTGTTCTACTAATTCACTGAAAAAAGATACTATAGGTAACATTAGAACACAAAAAGGCACGTAACAAAACAGAAGCTATTATTTTGACCGTGTTTGAACCTCATGCTTTAAATGTGCTGGACTGTGATTTAGAAAAGGCTACATTTATTTCTGTGTTGACTGACGCATCCAATTATAAAGAGATCACAATTTCCCCAAGCTTGTCAGGTATTTTGATTACAAAACTGAAGTGAAAGTTAAAATATTAGAACTAAAATCTTTGCCTGGTGAAACATCTGTTATTGTGAGTGATTGAGCGACTGCCTAACAGAAAATAGTTTAGAATGAAAAGTTGTTAGACTGCGTGTACATAACATACATTCTAATTCTGGAGGAGCAGAAAGGAAGGGCCAGAAACCTTGAGAATGGTCCGATAGGAGTTGGGTGTGCATCAGTCAATGCGCATGAGTAATTACTACACACCTGACACTGTAAAAAATGAACATGCTTAAATGCATATTATGGGGGATATTTATCAAAGGTCTGGCGGACCTGATCCGACAGTGCGGATCAGGTCCGCCAGACCTCGATGAATGCGGAGATCAATACGCTCTCCGTATTCAGCATTGTACCAGCAGCTCTTGTGAGCTGCTGGTGCAACGCTGCCCCCTGCAGATTCGCGGCCAATCAGCCGCCAGCAGGGAGGTGCCAATCAACCCGATCGTACTCGATCGGGTTGATTTTCGGCAATGTCTGTCCGCCTGATCAGAGCAGGCGGACAGGGTTATGGAGCAGCGGTCTTTAGACCGCTGCTTCATAACTGCTATTTCTGGCGAGCCTACTGACGAAAATTTAACAAATACAACATCTTTATAACTCTGTCCTCTGTAACTTGGCAACACAAGGGGAAACTGATAAGATATCAATCTCATATTTTAAAAGCACATATCTGTCATTTGCTTGCAGATCATATCAACCAGAAATATATCTAAGAGAAATATATCTGAAATACATGATATTCTTAGTGTATCCAATGTTTTTTTTATAACTGAATAACATGTAACTAGTTTTGATTCATTTCCTGTGTACACTGTTCTGAGTCATAGTTATGATTTATTGTTTTTATCATATGCCCTTGATAAGACTAGTCAAAAACTATTTGTATAAGTAATATGTACTTTACTAAGGAGCTGATTTAAGCTGTTATGAGTCTTTTTCTCTATGTGTAATATGGTCTATGAAACTGTGTAATATTACTTTCTTTTACTGCAACTGTGTTTGGAAACCTCAATAAAAAATGCATGTTCTATCTGAATTATGAAAGTTTAATTTTGACTTTACTCTTCCCTTTAAATGCCTGAAATTCATGCTATGAATGTAAAAAAAATAATTCTGTGGTAAAACCTAAAACTATTACCTATATAAGTCTGAACACTGTGAATATGTTACATCTCCCAAAACAAAGGGTTGATCACAATCCTTTAGAAATGTTTAAAGATTTTCACAAAATTCTATGGTTCTTTTTGTAGATAAATAATTTGATAAGCTTTCCTAAACCAGTGTGATCTGCCCCTAAAAGTTAAAATACGGCTAGATTTAGAGTTTTGCCAGTAACGACCCGCGTAGCTAACGCTGGTTTTTTTCCCCCCGCACCTTTTAAATACCGCTGGTATTTAGAGTTCACAGAAGGGCTGCGTTCGGCTCCAAAAAGGGAGCATATAGCATAATTTACCGCCTCTGCAACTCTCAATATCAGCGGTGCTTACGGACGCGGCCAGCTTCAAAAACGTGCTTGTGCACGATTTCCCCATAGGAAACAATGGGGCCGTTTGAGCTGAAAAAAAACCTAACACCTGCAAAAAAGCAGCGTTCATCTCCTAACGCAGCCCCAATGTTCCTAAGTCTGCACCTAACACCCTAACATGTACCTTGAGTCTAAACACCCCTAACCTTACACTTATTAACCCCTAATCTGCCGCCCCCGCTATCGCTGACCCCTGCATATTATTTTTAACCCCTAATCTGCCGCTCCGTACACCTCCGCAACCTACATTATCCCTATGTACCCCTAATCTGCTGCCCCTAACACCGCCGACCCCTATATTATATTTATTAACCCATAATCTGCCGCCCCCAACGTCGCCTCCACCTACCTACAATTATTAACCATTAATCTGCCGACCGGACCTCACCGCTACTATAATAAAGTTATTAACCCCTAATCCGCCTCAATAACCCTATAATAAATAGTATTAACAACCCCTAATCTGCCCTCCCTAACATCACCGACACCTAACTTCAAGTATTAACCCCTAATCTGCCGACCGGACCTCGCCGCTACTCTATTAAATTTATTAACCCCTAAAGCTAAGTCTAACCCTAACACTAATACCCCCCTAAGTTAAATATAATTTTTATCTAACAAAATAAATTAACTCTTATTAAATAAATTATTCCTATTTAAAGTTAAATACTTACCTGTAAAATAAACCCTAATATAGCTACAATATAAATTATAAAAAAATAGTTAAGAACTATTTAATAGCTACCTAGTTAAAATAATTACAAAATTACCTGTAAGATAAATCCTAACCTAAGTTACAATTAAACCTAACACTACACTATCAATAAATAAATTAAATAAAATACCTACAATTATCTACAATTAAACCTAACACTACACTATCAATAAATTAATTAAATAAAATACCTACAAATAAATACAATTAAATAAACTAACTAAAGTACAAAAAATAAAAAAAGAACTAAGTTACAAAAAATAAAAAAATAATTTACAAACATTAGAAAAAAGATTACAACAATTTTAAGCTCATTACACCTACTCTAAGCCCCCTAATAAAATAACAAAGCCCCCCAAAATAAAAAAATGCCCTACCCTATTCTAAAATACAAATAGAAAAGCTCTTTTACCTTACCAGCCCTTAAAAGGGCCTTTTGCGGGGCATGCCCCAAAGAATTCAGCTCTTTTGCCTGTAAAAAAAAATACAATACCCCCCCAACATTACAACCCACCACCCACATACCCCTAATCTAACCCAAACCCCCCTTAAATAAACCTAACACTAAGCCCCTGAAGATCTTCCTACCTTATCTTCACCACGCCGGGTATCACCGATCGGTCCAGAAGAGGCTCCCAAGTCTTCATCCAAGCCCAAGCGGGGGCTGAAGAAGTCCATCATCGGGCTGAAGAGGTCCATCATCGGGCTGAAGTCTTGATCCAAGCGGGCGCTGAAGAAGTCCATCATCGGCTGAAGTCTTGATCCAAGCGGGCGCTGAAGAGGTCCATCATCGGCTGAAGTCTTGATCCAAGCGGGCGCTGAAGAGGTCCATCATCGGGCTGCATCTTCAATCTTCTTTCTTCCGGAGCCATCTTCTTCCAGCCGACGCGGATCCATCCTCTTCTACCGACGCCTACTCGCCGAATGACGGTTCCTTTAAATGACGTCATCCAAGATGGCGTCCCTCGAATTCCGAATGGCTGATAGGATTCTATCAGCCAATCGGAATTAAGGTAGGAAAATTCTGATTGGCTGATGGAATCAGCCAATCAGATTCAAGTTTAATCCGATTGGCTGATCCAATCAACCAATCAGATTGAGCTTGCATTCTATTGGCTGTTCCGATTGTCTGCTATTTATAAACAAAGGGGATCCCAGAGAAACATTTACAACCATTTGTGCCATAATTGCACAAATTGTTTGTAAATAATTTCAGTGAGAAACCTAATATTTGTGAAAAAGTTTGTGAAAAAGTGAACAATTTTATTTATTTGATCGCATTTGGCGGTGAAATGGTGGCATGAAATAGACCAAAATGGGCCTAGATCAATACTTTGGGATGTCTACTAAAAAAAAATATATACATGTCAAGGGATATTTAGGGATTCCAGACAGATATCAGTGTTCCAATGTAACTATCGCTAATTTTTGAAAAAAATGGTTTGGAAATAGCAAAGTGCTATTTGTACTTATTGCCCTATAACTTGCAAAAAAAGCAAAGAACATGTAAACATTGGGTATTTCTAAACTCAGGACAAAATTTAGAAACTATTTAGCATGAGTGTTTTTTGGTGGTTGTAGATGTGCAACAGATTTTGGGGGTCAAAGTTAGAAAACGTGTGTTTTTTTCCATTTTTTTCATCATATTTTATAATTTTTTTTATGGTAAAGTATAAAATATGATGAAAATAATGGTGTCTTTAGAAAGTCCATTTAATGGCGAGAAAAACAGTATATAAAATGTGTGGATACAGTAAATGAGTAAAAATAGCCTTGGTCCTTAAGGGAAAGAAATTGAAAAATGGCCTTGTCCTTAAGGGGTTAAAAAGAGTGTTTTCAGTTACAATGTGCTTGATGCTCCTATGTATGCTGCCATATTGTAACGAATGTAACACACAGGTATGCGCACGACACATTGTTCTAATATGTATTCTGATTAGGGGAATCACATCTGCAGCGCAATGCAGAGCGTGTGCTGCAGTGTTTGGGAAGACATTTTTATCTGTGACTGATATAATAATAAAAAGTGTTTTCAATATTGCATTATATATTAAAAGTTTAATTGTTCAAACCGCATCAGACTTTTTAGTGCGTGCACAGTTCCAGACACCGCAATTGAAAATAGCAAGCTTTACCCATTATTTCCAGGACTGTTCTCCGCCAGCCCTCTCCCTCCCCGGAGCTTACTATTTTCAATTATGGTGTCTGGAGCCATGCACTCACTATATCAGATTTGTTTAGGGCACATTATAAACTGTGATTCGTTTTGAACAATAAAACTTTTAATATATATTATGATGTTAAAAACTTTTAATTACTTCACAGATAAAAATATCTCTAAAAACACTGCAGCACACGCTCTGCATGCATCACAGTGAGCAAGATTCCTCTAAGCAGCATACATAATAGAGCAATGTGCCGTGCGCATCACGTGACTGCTGTGCTTGTGTAAGTTACAATATGGCAGCATGCATATAAACATCAGGCGTAGGTGCAACATTGTAATTGCAAACACTTTTTTTTTAACAATTTTTTGGTAAGCTGGTAAGATTTCATAGACCTCCATGCTTACTTGAGTTTTTTTTATCAGAATGAGTTAGATCTAAGGCTTTTTTGTAGGTGTTTAATGTCCCTTTAAACACTCGCTCAAGTGTCTAATGCCACCCCTGAAGGGCCTGTCAATCACCACTAGCGAGCGTGTTCTGGGTGATTTCAATCCGCCACCTCAGAGGTGGTGGAGAGTGTAAGAAGCGGCAGTCATCATACCGATGCTTATTACATTGCGGGGAGCGAACCTGCCCCA
This sequence comes from Bombina bombina, assembly GCF_027579735.1. Classification (NCBI taxonomy): domain Eukaryota; kingdom Metazoa; phylum Chordata; class Amphibia; order Anura; family Bombinatoridae; genus Bombina; species Bombina bombina. The sequence continues at coordinate 269,722,423 of NC_069500.1, read as the reverse complement.
CAAGGCCTCAAAAACAGCTTATGCTGCTTAGTATATGGAGCTCCATATTCAAACTCTTTTCAAAACAATAAATTACCGGCAACACGTAATTACCTGAAATGGTGTGATAGACTCTTATGTTTTTTGCACATTAATAAAACAATATCGGCTAGATTTAGAGTTTGGCGTTAGCCGTCAAAACCAACGTTAGGGGCTCCTTACGCTGGTTTTGGGCTACCGCTGGTATTTAGAGTCAGTCAGGAAAGGGTCTAACGCTCACTTTGCAGCCGCAACTTTTCCATACCGCAGATCCCCCTACGCCATTTGCGTATCCTATCTTTTCAATGGGATCAGCCAATCAGATTGGCTGATCCAATCATCCAATTAGATTGAGCTTGCATTCTATTGGCTGTTCCGATCAGCCAATAGAATGCAAGCTCAATCTGATTGGATCAGCCAATCGGATTGAGCTTGAATCTGATTGGCTGATTCCATCAGTCAATCAGAATTTTCCTAACTTAATTCCGATTGGCTGATAGAATTCTATCAGCCAACCGGAATTCGAGGGACGCCATCTTGGATGACGTTATTTAAAGGAACCATCATTCGGCGAGTAGGCGTCGGTAGGAGAGGATGGATCCGCGTCGGCTGGAAGAAGATGGCTCCGGAAGAAAGAAGATTGAAGATGCCTCTTGATAGAAGACTTCAGCCCGATGATGGACCTCTTCAGCGCCCGCTTGGATCAAGACTTCAGCCGATGATGGACCTCTTCAGCGCCCACTTGGATCAAGACTTCAGCCGATGATGGACTTCTTCAGCGCCCGCTTGGATCAAGACTTCAGCCCGATGATGGACCTCTTCAGCCCGATGATGGACTTCTTCAGCCCCCGCTTGGGCTTGGATGAAGACTTGGGAGCCTCTTCTGGACCGATCGGTGATACCCGGCGTGGTGAAGATAAGGTAGGAAGATCTTCAGGGGCTTAGTGTTAGGTTTATTTAAGGGGGGTTTGGGTTAGATTAAGGGTATGTGGGTGGTGGGTTGTAATGTTGGGGGGGGTATTGTATGTTTTTTTACAGGCAAAAGAGCTGAATTCTTTGGGGCATGCCCCGCAAAAGGCCCTTTTAAGGGCTGGTAAGGTAAAAGAGATTTTCTATTTGTATTTTAGAATAGGGTAGGGCATTTTTTTGTTTTGGGGGGCTTTGTTATTTTATTAGGGGGCTTAGAGTAGGTGTAATTAGCTTAAAATTGTTGTAATCTTTTTCTAATGTTTGTAAATTATTTTTTTTATTTTTTGTAACTTAGTTCTTGTTTTATTTTTTGTACTTTAGTTAGTTTATTTAATTGCATTTATTTGTAGGTATTTTATTTAATTAATTTATTGATAGTGTAGTGTTAGGTTTTATTGTAGATAATTGTAGGTATTTTATTTAATTTATTTATTGATAGTGTAGTGTTAGGTTTAATTGTAACGTAGGTTAGGATTTATTTTACAGGTAATTTTGTAATTATTTTAACTAGGTAGCTATTAAATAGTTCTTAACTATTTAATAGCTATTGTACCTGGTTAAAATAAATACAAAGTTACCTGTAAAATAAATATTAATCCTAAAATAGCTACAATATAATTATAATTTATTATAATATAATAAATTATAATAGGAATAATTTATTTAATAAGAGTTAATTAATTTCGTTAGATAAAAATTATATTTAACTTAGGGGGGTGTTAGGGTTAGACTTAGCTTTAGGGGTTAATAAATTAAATAGAGTAGCGGCGAGGTCCGGTCGGCAGATTAGGGGTTAATACTTGAAGTTAGGTGTCGGTGATGTTAGGGAGGGCAGATTAGGGGTTAATACTATTTATTATAGGGTTATTGAGGCGGGAGTGAGGCGGATTAGGGGTTAATAACTTTATTATAGTAGCGGTGAGGTCCGGTCGGCAGATTAGGGGTTAATAATTGTAGGTAGGTGGCGGCGACATTGGGGTCGGCAGATTAGGGGTTAATAATTATAATATAGGGGTCGGCGGTGTTAGGGGCAGCAGATTAGGGGTACATAGGAATAATGTAGATTGCGGCGGTGTGCGGTCGGGAGATTAGGGGTTAAAAAAATTTAATAGAGTGGCGGCGATGAGGGGGGCCTCGGTTTAGGGGTACATAGGTAGTTGATGGGTGTTAGTGTACTTTAGAGCACAGTAGTTAAGAGCTGTATGAACCGGCGTTAGGCCAGAAAGCTCTTAACTCCTGGCTTTTTGCTGCGGCTGGAGTCTTGTCGTTAGATTTCTAACGCTCACTTCAGCCAAGACTCTAAATACCGGCGTTAGGAAGATCCCATTGAAAAGATAGGATACGCAAATGGCGTAGGGGGATCTGCGGTATGGAAAAGTCGCGGCTGCAAAGTGAGCATTAGACCCTTTCCTGACTGACTCTAAATACCAGCGGTAGCCCAAAACCAGCGTTAGGAGCCCCTAACGCTGGTTTTGACGGCTAACGCCAAACTCTAAATCTAGCCGATATTGTTTTATTAGGGGTTAATAACTTTATTATAGTAGCGGTGAGGTCCGGTCGGCAGATTAGGGGTTAATAATTGTAGGTAGGTGGCGGCGACATTGGGGTCGGCAGATTAGGGGTTAATAATTATAATATAGGGGTCGGCGGTGTTAGGGGCAGCAGATTAGGGGTACATAGGGATAATGTAGATTGCGGCGGTGTGCGGTCGGGAGATTAGGGGTTAAAAAAATTTAATAGAGTGGCGGCGATGAGGGGGGCCTCGGTTTAGGGGTACATAGGTAGTTGATGGGTGTTAGTGTACTTTAGAGCACAGTAGTTAAGAGCTGTATGAACCGGCGTTAGGCCAGAAAGCTCTTAACTCCTGGCTTTTTACTGCGGCTGGAGTCTTGTCGTTAGATTTCTAACGCTCACTTCAGCCAAGACTCTAAATACCGGCGTTAGGAAGATCCCATTGAAAAGATAGGATACGAAAATGCCGTAGGGGGATCTGCGGTATGGAAAAGTCGCGGCTGCAAAGTGAGCATTAGACCCTTTCCTGACTGACTCTAAATACCAGCGGTAGCCCAAAACCAGCGTTAGGAGCCCCTAACGCTGGTTTTGACGGCTGACGCCAAACTCTAAATCTAGCCGATATTGTTTTATTAATGTGCAAAAAACATAAGAGTCTATCACACCATTTCAGGTAATTACGTGTTGCCGGTAATTTATTGTTTTGAAAAGAGTTTGCATATGGAGCTCCATATACTAAGCAGCATAAGCTGTTTTTGAGGCCTTGTGGGGCAGGTTCGCTCCCCGCAATGTAATAAGCATCGGTATGATGACTGCCGCTTCTTACACTCTCCACCACCTCTGAGGTGGCGGATTGAAATCACCCAGAACACGCTCGCTAGTGGTGATTGACAGGCCCTTCAGGGGTGGCATTAGACACTTGAGCGAGTGTTTAAAGGGACATTAAACACCTACAAAAAAGCCTTAGATCTAACTCATTCTGATAAAAAAACTCAAGTAAGCATGGAGGTCTATGAAATCTTACCAGCTTACCAAAAAATTGTTAAAAAAAAAGTGTTTGCAATTACCATGTTGCACCTACGCCTGATGTTTATATGCATGCTGCCATATTGTAACTTACACGAGCACAGCAGTCACGTGATGCGCACGGCACATTGCTCTATTATGTATGCTGCTTAGAGGAATCTTGCTCACTGTGATGCATGCAGAGCGTGTGCTGCAGTGTTTTTAGAGATATTTTTATCTGTGAAGTAATTAAAAGTTTTCAACATCATAATATATATTAAAAGTTTTATTGTTCAAAACGAATCACAGTTTATAATGTGCCCTAAACAAATCTGATATAGTGAGTGCATGGCTCCAGACACCATAATTGAAAATAGTAAGCTCCGGGGAGGGAGAGGGCTGGCGGAGAACAGTCCTGGAAATAATGGGTAAAGCTTGCTATTTTCAATTGCGGTGTCTGGAACTGCGCACGCACTAAAAAGTCTGATGCGGTTTGAACAATTAAACTTTTAATATATAATGCAATATTGAAAACACCTTTTATTATTATATCAGTCACAGATAAAAATGTCTTCCCAAACACTGCAGCACACGCTCTGCATTGCGCTGCAGATGTGATTCCCCTAATCAGAATACATATTAGAACAATGTGTCGTGCGCATACCTGTGTGTTACATTCGTTAGAATATGGCAGCATACATAGGAGCATCAAGCACATTGTAACTGAAAACACTCTTTTTAACCCCTTAAGGACAAGGCCATTTTTCAATTTCTTTCCCTTAAGGACCAAGGCTATTTTTACATTTCTGCGGTGTTTGTGTTTAGCTGCTATTTTCCTCTTACTCATTTACTGTATCCACACATTTTATATACTGTTTTTCTCACCATTAAATGGACTTTCTAAAGACACCATTATTTTCATCATATCTTATACTTTACCATAAAAAAAATGATAAAATATGATGAAAAAATGGAAAAAAACACACGTTTTCTAACTTTGACCCCCAAAATCTGTTGCACATCTACAACCACCAAAAAACACCTATGCTAAATAGTTTCTAAATTTTGTCCTGAGTTTAGAAATACCCAATGTTTACATGTTCTTTGCTTTTTTTGCAAGTTATAGGGCAATAAGTACAAATAGCACTTTGCTATTTCCAAACCATTTTTTTTTCAAAATTACCGATAGTTACATTGGAACACTGATATCTGTCTGGAATCCCTAAATATCCCTTGACATGTATGTATTTTTTTTAGTAGACATCCCAAAGTATTGATCTAGGCCCATTTTGGTCTATTTCATGCCACCATTTCACCGCCAAATGCGATCAAATAAATAAAATTGTTCACTTTTTCACAAACTTTTTCACAAATATTAGGTTTCTTACTGAAATTATTTACAAACAACTTGTGCAATTATGGCACAAATGGTTGTAAATGTTTATCTGGGATCCCCTTTGTTTATAAATAGCAGACATATATGGCTTTGGCGTTACTTTTTGGTAATTAGAAGGCCGCTAAATGCTGCTGCGCACCACATTTGTATTAGGCCCAACAGTGAAGGGGTTAATTAGGTAGCTTGTAGGGAGCTTGTAGGGTTAATTTTAGCTTTAGGGTAGTGTAGTAGACAACCCAAAGTATTGATCTAGGGCAATTTTGATATATTTCATGCCACCATTTCCCCGCCAAATGTGATCAAATAATAAAAATTATTCACTTTTTCACTAACTTTGGGTTTTTCACTGAAATTATTTACAAACAGCTTGTGCAATTATGGCACAAATGGTTGTAAATGCTTCTCTGGGATCCCCTTTGTTCAGAAATAGCAGACATATATGGCTTTGGCATTGCTTTTTGGTAATTAGAAGGCCGCTAAATGCCGATGCGCACCAAACTTGTATTATGCCCAGCAGTGACAGGGTAAATTAGGTAGCTTGTAGGGAGCTTGAAGGGTTCATTTTAGCTTTAGTGTAGAAATCAGCCTCCCACCTGACACATCCCACCCCCTGATCCCTCCCAAACAGCTCTCTTCCCTCCCCCACCCCACAATTGTCCCCACCATCTTAAGTACTGGCAGAAAGTCTGCCAGTACTAAAATAAAAGTTTTATTTAGTTTTTTTTTATTATTTAAAAAAATAATAATCATATTCTGCTGTGTAGGATCCACCTCTTAGCCCCCAACCTGCCTGATCCCCCCCAAAGAGCTCTCTAACCCTCCCCCCACTAACTATTAGTCACCATTTTGGGTACTGGCAGCTGTCTGCCAGTACCCACTTTACAAAATAACTTTTTTTTTTGTTGTTGAAACCTAACATTTTCTGTAGTGTAGCTGCCCCCCTCCATACCCTACACCCTCCCCCTCCCAGATCACCCCCAGATCAGCCCTCGATCACCCCTCCTAAGCACATACCAGCCTCTCCCAGCAAAAAACAAAATCGCACAATTGCTATAGATCGCGGGTGCACGCGCATGCGCGCACACCCGCCCCTCAACTCCAGCGTGCGCTCCTGCGCGCTCCCGGCATATAGAGGAGCTGGAAGGAAGTTCCACAGTTATGGGCCGCCCATCCACCCAATGGCTCCCACCCACCAACGATCGGCAACATCACTGACCGATGCAGAGAGGGCCACAGAGTGGCTCTCTCTGCATCGGTGTGCCTAAAAAGGTATTGCAGTGATGCCTCAATATCGAGGCATCACTGCAATACCTTGAATGCGGCTGGAAGCGATCAGGATTGCTTCCAGCCGCTTGAAACCCTTAACGACATACAGGGTACGTCTCTGGTCTTTAAAGACCAGCTTGTGTAAGACGTACCCTGTACGACATGCGTCGTTATGGGGTTAAACAATTTGGGTCAGTTTGCAAGATGGAATAGACATCTGTGTTTACTTGCTTTTCATTAATAAGGAGTTAGATTTAAGGATTTTAGCTTTCAGGTGTTAAGTGTCCCTTTAATGCCAATTCGCCACAAAGCCATGAGGACCGGACCAAAATATGCGTTAAAAACAAAAAGGTCTTTATTTATCCATGTTTCACGCCCACAATAGGCGCATACTCATAGACTAGTGTCTATGAGTAAGCACCTATTGTGGGCGTGAAACATGTTAGACTGACTGTCTTCCTCCTGCCATGTCTGCATGTGTATTTTTTAAGATGGATAAATAAAGACCTTTTTTGTTTTTAACGCATATTTTGGTCTGGAGCTGTACCTGCCACTTCTTCTAATTTTTTTAATAAATTGACCTCCTAAAGTAAATGTCATTTTTTTGTAATGGTTGTTTTTGTGAAATGGTGTAGCACAAATCCTTGTTAAATGGGGGCTACCTGTATTCAGAACAGTCATATGAATACAAATATTTGGGATACTAAAACATACCTATTTTGAGGGGAGCATCCGGAGCGGGAGTAGCATACAAAAGATTCTCTGGCTTGAGATCTCGATGTACAATCCCATTTTCATGCAAATACTAGAAACAGAAAGCATAAATTGAGTTATCACATTCTCACCCGAATCAATAAAAAAATTGAGACAAGACACTTCATATTCTGCTGCCTAAGGAAGAAAATATATAAGATATTAAGGGAAGGTGTTAATGTCTGAAAAAATCATGTCATGCCCAACACATATGCATGCTCCTTTGTTAATCTTTAACAAAGTGTACCAAGAAAACTAAGTAAAATATGTATCATAAGTAAATTGGAAAGTGGTTTTAAGTTTCATAGTTTAATCCATTTAAATTTAATTTTACCATCTCTTTAAGCTGTGTCTTCACAGAAGATGTAAACAAAAATGACAAAACCTGGTAAGGTTCACTAACATGACCAATGGGCTTCTTAAGAAAGCTATTTCAGAACATTGTAGTTCCCAAAACACAACAGTCACATTAAAAAAAAGTTTGTAAAAATTTGCTCTGAATCATCTTAGATCTTTTGAAAATTCCAAGCATCTGGATGAACCACCAATGTCTGGCGAAAAAAGTGCAGCTGAAACTGTGATGTGAGCTTCCATAAAACCTGTTAAGCTTATGGATCTGTGGAATATAAAAAATGTTTAATGCTGGAACTTTTGTAATTTTGCTATTTATATCTAAGCATAAGCACCCACTTAAGACAATCTTTTAATTCCAATGTACCACCATTTTTAAAATGATGTGCAGCTCAGGTGTACAATAAACACTTATATAAGTTCCCACTGTAGATTGTAAGTTCCCACGGGAATAGGGCCCTCAATTCCTCTTGTATGTGTTTGTAAATGTTGTCCTGTCTTACAAGTTTTATATTATTGTTTTATTTAAATGAACTGTATCCATGGACAGCGCTGCGGAATATGATGGCGCTTTATAAATAAAGTATAATAATAATAAATACCATGTTCAGAAAAATTGTAGCCATACATTTTAGAGATACACTTAGCAGTAAAATAAACAGGGGTACCCAAACTTTTTTGCAAGGAGAGTTGGTCATATTTTTAGTAAAGGTTGCAAAGAGTTGAACTGTTTTTTCGATAACTATTGATGTCAGTTTTCTGCTCTGTGGTGCTGAGGAAGTCTCTCTCCTAATTTAAGATATCTCTGTAAGGAACAGACATTCTTATTAAAGGACAGTCTAGGCCAAAATAAACTTTCATGATTCAGATAGAGTATGTAATTTTAAACAATTTTCTTATTTACTTTTATCACCAATTTTGCTTTGTTCTCTTGGTATTCTTAGTTGAAAGCTTAACCTAGGAGGTTCATATGCTAATTTCTTAGACCTTGAAGGCCACCTCTTTTCAGAATGCATTTTAACAGTTTTTCACCACTAGAGGGTGTTAATTCACGTATTTCATATAGATTACACTGTGCTCGTGCACATCTGGGAGCAGGCACTGATTGGCTAGACTGCAAGTCTGTCAAAATAACTGAAATAAAGGGGCAGTTTTCAGAGGCTTAGATACAAGATAATCACAGAGGTTAAAAGTATATTATTAGAACTGTGTTGGTTATGCAAATGGGTAATAAAGGGATTATCTACCTTTTAAAACAATAAAAATTGTGGTGTAGACTGTCCCTTTAAGGGCCAGATTACGAGTGGAGCGGTATTTAACGCTCCTGCTCACTGGCTAACTCTGCTAAAAGTAATCTTTTTGCACACGGCAGGTAGCACTTGTATTACAAGTTGAAAGTAAAAAGTGCTTGTCTGCTAACCCAATTAGCGCAAAAATCTGAAGATAGCATATTGCGATCGCATTAACGTATTCTCCCATAGAAGTCAATGGGGCAAAAAATATGAAAAAAAACTAACACTCTTCTTGCACACAAACCCGATCACATATTCTCAAGTGCGCTAGCCCGGCATGAAAATATGAATATTTCCAACTCTAATGTTCTTCACATAGAAGAAAATGTTCTATTTATTCATAAATACATATTTCTACGTATATTTGATGGCATTTTATTATAATATATATTGATACCGATATATAGATATATAGATGATAGATAGATAGATAGATATAGATATGTATAGATATATACATAGATAGGAAATATATTTAAAAATACACAGAACATATTCCCCTATGTGCAGAAGATTGGAATGTGAAATATTTACAGTAAATACCAGTATAATACTTTAATAAATATGAATATTGCATAAATATGTTTTTACATGTTTTCATCTACTTAACTGCAAAGGGGTAAATACATATATGGACATATAAATACATATAAACACACAGACACATATATTTTCTCATCTCTTTACCGCACTATATATAAATTTTCACCTTTTATCACATCCACTTTTTCTAACTATTATTAGATCAGCCTTTTTCTAACTATTATTCACACATAAAAATAGGTTTGTACAAGTTTAAGAACACAAGAATGATAACATCACTGATTAGCCACAAATAATCAAAATACGATCGAGCAACCTAATCAAAAAGATTCACGCAACTTGTGAACATTTTGGTTTCAAATAAAAAGCAACAATGTATCGAAACAATAAACACTTTCTTTTCCTTTACAATTTGGACAATATTAACAAATTATCTTTTCCTATTAGTCCATCTATTAGATAGTGCAGCATTACATGATTGAGCTTCTCCCTATTTCTACACAAAGCAAAATAAAAAAGAATCTAACTTTTAAAGAGAGAAAAGCAATGTTAGACCTTCAAAATAATTAAGAGACATAACCATCAAAAATGCAGACAAGGGCGGCAATATGGTCATCATGAATAATACACAATATATAAAAATGTACTTAGATATCTTAGACAATATAGATAATTACTGAGTAATCAAACAGGATCCCACTGAAGTATTTATAAAAGAACTTAAATCAATTTTGGACAGAGGCTTTGGAGAAAGATTAATCACAAAAACAGAGTATCAATTTATGTGCAACATGACCCAGAGAGTAGCAACAATTTACAGTCTCCCCAAAATCCATAGACACCTACAATAGTCTACAAGGAGACCCATTGTCTCTGGCAATGGTTGTCTCACAGAGAATATGAGTTTGTTTATAGATAAGAAATTAAGAGACTTTGTCTACACTCTTCATATGTACAAGATACAAAAGATGTCCTAAAATGTTTAGCTGGCATCACAGTAAAGGAAAATATCTTACTAGTCAGTATTGATGTAGAAAGTCTATATTCCAATATCTCGCATTCTTTAGGTGGGGAAGCTGTACAATTTTTTTAAAAAATCAGTCAATCCAATAAGTAATGCAGAAGATGATTTTATCATTGATTTATAAGACTTTGTGCTAAGACACAATTATTTTCTGTTCAATAACAGAATATATGTGCAAAAAAAGGGGACAGCAATAGGCACATGCAGTGCCCCTACATATGCAAATCTTTCTTGGGGTGGCTTGAAAGTAAAAGTGCACTGAATCAAGATACAAATCCATATATGCAATATATGGATCTATATATTAGGTACATAGATGATGTACTAATTCTGTGGACAGGTACTAAGAATGATTTTTTAAACTTTATGCTGTGGATAAATGATAATCCCTATGGGATGAGATACACTTCTACGGTTGATGATACAAGCATTTCTTTTTTGGATTTGGAAATACGGAAAGAGCAAGATGGGTCTCTGAGTACTAAACTGTACAGAAAGTACACATCCACAAATAGTCTCTTACAATGGAATAGCTACCACCCAAAAAGCCAAAAGATGGGTATTCCTTAAGGACAATATTTAAGGGCTAGATGCAATTGCAGTACAGAAGCAGATTTTGAGTGTGAGGCAAAAGAATTAAGACGAAGATTTAAGGAAAAAGGGTATACTGGCAGATGCCTGAAAAAAGCATATCAAAGAGCTAAAGCTCTAGAGAGATCCTCACTATTGTTGGATCAGACTAAAAATATAGCCACAACTGCAGGTAAAGCTGAACAACAACAAACTATTAGAATAATAGGAACCTTTGATGACAAGAACACTACCATCCGCAATATTTTTCAAAGGCATTGGCATGTACTTCAGGAAGATGAGGAACTTATGGAAGTCATTACAGACAAACCAATAATAACACACAGGAGATCAAAAAACGTGAAAGATATTCTGACTAACAGCCATTTTTCACAGGTACAACCAAGGACTTGGTTGAAAGAAACAAAAGGTTTCTTCAAAAGTGGATGCTGCCAGGCTTGTAAAAATATGGCCCCCACTAAAGTCTTCACACACCCAAAAACCTCTAAAAAAATATGAAATCTCAACTGTAGATCACGAAGGGTGATTTATGTTGCTATGTGCAAATGTCCCCGGATATATGTGAGTGAAACCTCTAGAGAATTACGCACCAGAGTATTAGAACCTTTAGGTGACATTAAATGGAATCGCAATGTACCTGTAGCACAACATATGAATACAGTAAACCGGGGACATAAATATGACATTCTGTTTTTTGCCATAGAAAAACTGAAACTTAATGGGAGAAGGGGTGACATTACTAAAATGCTGCTACAAAAAGAATGTAGATGGATTCACGAGTTATAATCAGCTGCACCTAAAGGCCTAAATGAGGCCATCTCCTATAAAAGTTTCTTATAAATCAAAATAACCTGTTTAAATGATTCTTTGTCAATATATTAGTATACAATGTATATACCATCTAATATACTTCATACAATCCCCCATTACCCTCGATATTTTAAAAGGGTAAAAATCCATAATATAATGAGGATCCGTTTTATATACTCATCAGCATAATGGAAATCCTACTTAATATGCATACATCTGTAAACAATTATAAGAGGATAACTGTCCCTTTTTCTCTTCTGGGGTTATGATCAGCACGCTTTAATAAAGTGATCGATTTCTATCCCCTTTTAAAATGCTGATGACCAAATAGGCGCCACTGACTAAATTTGATACAGACTATGGTACTTATATGCATAAGTCTTAATAAATTCCTTAGCTCCCTACCGATGGTGGCATAATTAAACATCGCTCCATCTATGTAAGATGGTGATATATAAAAAAAGTGCCAATAATATTTCTATACGGTTAACACTTCTGCAAACCTTATCCCGTTACCATGACAACAGACAGTCATAAATAAACTAAGTCAACGCTGGGCTGGCCCTATGCCCTGACAAAGTCACGTACGAGTGACGGAAATGCATTGGTTGGCGTGGCCAGGGGCGATTTGTTTGGCGTGGGGGTCTATGAGAAACTGCGGTTAGACTGTACCGCTATTGCAGCATAGTATCATAATATGGTTCAACTACTATCGACATTTACACTGTGTCTATTTGGTATTTGATATTGGATTTAAACTACTTATAACATAGATACTTTCGATATGAATATAGCCTCTGGGTGAGGAATCACACGAGCATGTGGTGAGAATACTTATGCTCTATCACCGCTAAGCTTTTGATGAACAAGTAATGTTTTAAGTAGTGAGACATCTCTAATATACCCTGAACCTCTATATGAGGATTAATTACAAGAGTTCAAGTGTAACCTATAATGTGATTTAAAAGTGTGAACACTGAATGTACTATGTTCGATTGGTTGAAATCTATATATAGGGAATTACTTTGTTCAATCAAAGCAGTATGCAGGCAGGAGGATGCCTTTGAGCGCATAGCTTTGTCTGCCAACCTGATGTGACTTGGATGTATGTGTGCTGATAACTGACAAGCCATTTCCCATTAATGCCCTATATATTGAATGAGACTTTGACGACACTCCCCCCTGTCCACATGGTCTCATGTTTTTAATTTATTTGGTTCAACATCCCATTTGGTGTAAATCAATAAGAGGTGGAAGCGAAAATACCCATCTCTAATTCACCTCATTGGAGTCCTGCTTTTGTCCTGTCTTTTTTGCATATTTGTTAAATAAAGTGTTATTTTAACTCCATAAACATTTATATCTACACATTACCAGCAACTAAAAACATAAAGCGCTGCAAAATCTGTTGGCGCTTTATAAACAAATAATAATAATAATTAAGACAAACGGCTAGATTATGAGTTTTGCAGAATGGCTTTTAACGCAGAAAAATAGTCCAATACGCTGGAATGGCCAGGAATGCATATTACGAGTCATGGCGGTATAACTATACCGCAAGAATTTTAGCCTGTAACGCAACGTCCATTCCACACTCAAAACATTACGTTTGAGTGTGGGTTTTTCATAGCGCCTATATTACAGGTTTTGCGTTCAGGCTAAAATGCTTGCGTTACAGCCTATACAGACACGATCCATACTGCCATCTGAGAGCAATAGTTTCACAAAACTCATAACTAAAATGTTACAAAGTACACTAACACCCATAAACTACCTATTAACCCATAAACTGCCACCCTGTCGCATTGCAAACACTATATTAAAACCTATTAACCCACATTGTGACTATTAAATAAAGTTATTAACCCCTAATCTGCCACCCACATCGCCAACACTATGGAAATAAATTAACCCTAAGCCGCGACTCCCCGACATCGCCGCCACTAAATAAACCTATTAACCCCTAAACCTCCAGCTCCCCACATCACCACCACTAAATAAACATATTAACCCCTAAACCTCCAGCTCCCGGATCGTAACTACTAAACCTATTAACCCATAAACCACCGGCCCCCCACATCTCAAAACACTAAATTAAACTATTAACTCGTAAACCTAACACCCCCTAACTTTAAATTAAAATTACAATATAACTATATTTAAATAAAAACTTACCTGTGAAATAAAAATAAACTTAACATTAATCTATGAATTAACCTAACATTACTATTCTAATAATTATTTTTTTTTTAAAAATACCAATTAAAAAACCTAAATTACAAATTAAAAAAAAAACTAACACTACAAAAAAATTGAAAACCTAAGTTACAAATTTAAAAAAAAATCTACAAAAATTTAAAAAAAAAATTAAGATTACAAAAAATAATAAACACTAAAATTACAAAAAAATAAGAAACACTAAAATTACAAAAATAATAAACGAAATGATCAAAAATAAAAACAATTAGTTTAAATGATTTCTAATAAAGCATTTGAACTCCTCTCCCCCCTTTATTAGTTTAAATGATTTTTAATAAAGCATTTGAACTCCTCTCCCAGATACTCTGTTCCTTTAACATCCAAATGCAAGCCATCTCTCCTAAATAACCTAGTATCTTTCCAAACAGAGCTATAATGGCCAATAAAACCAAATCCTCGTTCCCTGCACCACTTATCTAACCAAAAATTAAACGTTGTTATCTGCTCCATCTTTCCTGCTTCCTGGAGATACACAGGTAAAATAGCAGAAAATGATAGAGTTGATGGCACATTCTCTAAAAGATTACCTAGGTCACAAAACTTTTTCTGAACAGCAGCAACATTATTACTTGCCAGATCATTTGTTCCTAAATGAACAATCACATCTAACTCACTTCCCTTTTCTGCTGCCTTAACAATTCTCGATTTTTATCCATGTGAGCAGTAGCTCCAAGAAGACATCTAACCTCCCTTGCTTCTCCTTTACTTTTACCTAAATACACATTTCTCAAAATAGAGTCACCCACTAACAGTATTTTCTTCAAAAACACATCAGCAGTTCTTTCCTGTGTTATGTTACCTGGAGAAACAGGTACCAATAGATTTGAATTACCTGTTACAGCTTCAGAGGGCTCAGAAACAGCAATCTCCTCATCACAAGTGTAAATGACAATATAAAGGTTACTGAAATTGTAGGAACAAATGATGAGGTGGAAAGTATTTGGGTGACTTTGGAAATTGGAGATAAAAACGTGTTTAGAATAGGGGTTGTATATAGGCCTCCATTGCAGGATGAAAAACTGGAAAATCTGTTATTTGAAGAAATAACCAAAATGACCATGAAGGGTAAGGTTATAGTAATGGGGGACTTTCATTTGCCAGATAGAGACTGGAAGATTCCTTCTGATAGATCAGCTAGAAGCAGGTATATTCTTGAATCTCTGCTAGGGGAATCACTTGACCAATTAGTTAAGGAACCAACTCGTAAGGAAGCTATATTAGATCTAATACTTACAAATAGTGATACCGTTTCAGATGTGTCTGTAGGTGAGAACTTAGTGATCATCAATCTGTTTGGTTTAGTATTCATGTGCAAGAACTGTCCACCCAGACTAAAATAAAAGTTTTAGACTTTAGGAAGGCAGATTTTTCATTAATGGGAGAATACCTAAAAAACTATTTAAAAGGGAAAACTCTTATTACAGGGGTTCAAGAACAGTGGGAATTTGTGAAAGGTGCCATTTTAGATGCAACCGCACACTGTATTAGACATGTCTGTAAAAGTAAAAGAAAGCGGAAACCAATTTGGTTTTCCAAATAAGTAGCACATGCTGTAAAGACAAAAAAGATAGCTTATAAAAATTACAGACACACACAATCAGATGATGAAAATATGGAGACTCCAACAAAAAAAGATTAAGCAGTTAATTAGAAAGGTTAAAGCTCATGCAGAAGAGAATTTAGCACAGTCAGTAAAACATGGGGACAAAACATTCTTTAGATATATCAGTGAAAGAAGAAAAAATAAGGTAGGAATAGTAAAAATTGAAATCAGTTGATGATAGAATAACAAAAGGAGATAAGCAAATTACAGCCTGTCTCAATGATTACTTCTGTTCTGTTTCCACAAAAGATTGTGAAGATAGAATGTCTACATTAAGGGATGCTATGAAAAATAGAAACAAGCTTAACACTAATCTTTTTTACATAGGATGAGGTTTTGTTAGCATTATCAAAAATAAATGTTAAAAAGGCAGTGGGTCCTGATAATATTCATCCAAGGGTTTTAAAAGAACTTCGATTAGTGCTAACTGTCCCATTAACTGATCTGTTTAATCAGTCACTATTAACAGGAGCTGTCCCAGATAATTGGAGAATAGCAAATGTAATACCTCTTCATAAAAAGGACAGTAGAGAGGAATCCGGTAACTACAGGCCAGTTAGTTTAACTTCAGTAGTAGGGAAATTAATGGAAAGCCTCTTAAAAGAAAGAATTATGACTTACATAAACCATTTAGAGGACCAAAATCAGCATGGTTTTACTTCAAGGAGATCATGTCAGACTAATCTAATTGACTTCTTTGATTATGTAACAAAAGTATTAGACAAGGGTGGAGCAGTTGATGTAGCATATCTAGATTTCAGCAAAGCATTTGACACTGTCCCACGCAATAAACTAATTCACAAACTGTATCTCATTGGTCTAGACTGAAAAATTGTGAACTGCGTGGAATGTTGGCTTAAGGACAGAAAACAAGCGTCAAGATTACGAGTTTTGCGTTAGAGGCAATGCGGTGCTAACGAGCACTTTTCTCTCACCGCTCACTTACCTGCAGCGCTGGTATTACGGGTTTTTACAAACCCATTGTTAAAAGACAAGAAGTGAGCGTTGAGCAAAATTTTGCTCATTACCACACTCCAATACCAGCGCTGCTTAAGTCAGCGGTGAGCTGGTTGTACGTGCTCATGCACGATTTTCCCATAGGAATCAACGGGGAGAGCCGGCTGAGAAAAAGTCTAACACCTGCAAAAAAGCAGCGTAAAGCTCCATAACGCAGCCCCATTGATTCCTATGGGGAAATAAAATTTATGTCTACACCTAACACCCTAACATGAACCCTGAGTCTAAACACCCCTAATCTTATACTTATTAACTCCTAATCTGCCGCCCCCGACATCGCCGACACCTGCATTATATTTATTAGCCCCTAATCTGCCGCTCCAGACACCGCCGCCACCTACATTATACTTATGAACCCCTAATCTGCTGCCCCCAACATCGCAGACACCTTATTAACTATTTAATAACTACCTAGCTAAAATAAATACAAAAGTACCTGTAAAATAAAACCTAACCTAAGTTACAATGACACCTAACACTACACTATAATTAATAAATTACCTAAATTAAATACAATTACCTAAATTAAATTAATTTAGCTAAAGTAATAAAAAAACAAACACTAAATTACAGAAAATAATATTAATATATATATATATATATATAATATAACAAATTACAGATATTTAAACTAATTACACCTAATCTAATAGCCCTATCAAAATAAAAAAAGTCCCCCAAAAATAAAAAAAACCCTAGCCTAAACTAAACTACCAATAGCCCTTAAATGGGCCTTTTGCGGGGCATTGCCCCAAAGTAATCAGCTCCTTTACCTGTAAAAAAAAATACAAACAACCCCCCAAACAGTAAAACCCACCACCCACACAAACAACCCCCCAAATAAAATACTATCTAAAAAAACTAAGCTCCCCATTGCCCTGAAAAGGGCATTTGGATGGGCATTGCCCTTAAAAGGGCAGTTAGCTCTTTTGCAGGCCCAAACCCTAACCTAAAAATAAAACCCACCCAATACACCCTTAAAAAATCCTAACACTAACCCCCTGGAGATCGACTTACAGTTCTGAAGACCGGACATCCATCCTCAAGGAAGCGGCAGAAGTCTTCACCCAACCGGGCCGAAGTCCTCAACAAAGCCGGGAGAAGTCTTCATCCAAGCCGGCGAAGTGGTCCTCCAGACGGGCAGAAGTCTTCATCCAGACGGCATCTTCTATCTTCATCCATCCGACGCGGAGCAGCCGACGGGCAGAAGTCTTCATCCGAAGGACTAAAGATGAATGAAGATACCTTTAAGTGACGTCCCTTAGATTCCGATTGGCTGATAGAATTCTATCAGCCAATCGGAATTAAGGTAGAAAAAATCCGATTGGCTGATGCAATCAGCCAATCATATTGAAGTTCATCCAGACTGCATCTTCTATCTTCATCCATCCGACGCGGAGCGGGTCCATCTTCAAGACATCCGACGCGGAGCATCCTCTTCATCCGACGACTACCCGAAGAATGAAGGTTCCTTTAAGTGACGTCATCCAAGATGGTGTCCCTTAGATTCTGATTGGCTGATAGAATTCAGCCAATCGGAATTAAGGTAGAAAAAATCAGCCAATAGGATTGAAGTTCAATGTTCTGATTGGAACAGCCAATAGAATGCGAGCTCAATCCTATTGGCTGATTGGATCAGCCAATAGGATTGAACTTCAATATGATTGGCTGATTGCATCAGCCAATCAGATTTTTTCTACCTTAATTCCGATTGGCTGATAGAATTCTATCAGCCAATCGGAATCTAAGGGACGTCACTTAAAGGTATCTTCATTCATCTTTAGTCCTTCGGATGAAGACTTCTGCCCGTCGGCTGCTCCGCGTCGGATGGATGAAGATAGAAGATGCCGTCTGGATGAAGACTTCTGCCCGTCTGGAGGACCACTTCGCCCGGCTTGGATGAAGACTTCTCCCGGCTTCGTTGAGGACTTCGGCCCGGTTGGGTGAAGACTTCTGCCGCTTCCTTGAGGATGGATGTCCGGTCTTCAGAACTGTAAGTCGATCTTAAGGGGGTTAGTGTTAGGTTTTTTTTAAGGGTGTATTGGGTGGGTTTTATTTTTAGGTTAGGGTTTGGACCTGCAAAAGAGCTAACTGCCCTTTTAAGGGCAATGCCCATCCAAATGCCCTTTTCAGGGCAATGGGGAGCTTAGTTTTTTTTATATAGCATTTTATTTGGGGGGTTGTTTGTGTGGGTGGTGGGTTTTACTGTTGGGGGGATTGTTTGTATTTCTTATTACAGGTAAAAGAGCTGATTACTTTGGGGCAATGCCCCACAAAAGGCCATTTTAAGGGCTATTGGTAGTTTAGTTTAGGCTAGGTTTTTTTTATTTTGGATGGGCTTTTTTATTTTGATAGGGCTATTAGGTGTAATTAGTTTAAATATCTGTAATTTGTTTATTATTTTCTGTAATTTAGTGGTTTTTTTTGTACTTTAGCTAATTTAATTTAATTTAGGTAATTGTATTTAATTTAGTTAATTTATTTAATTATAATGTAGTGTTAGGTGTTATTGTAACTTAGGTTAGGTTTTATTTTACAGGGTTTTTTTTATTTATTTTAGCTAGGTAGTTATTAAATAGTTAATAACTATTTAATAACTATTCTACCTATTTAAAATAAATACAAACTTGCCTGTAAAATAAAAATAAAACCTAAGCTAGATACAATGTAACTATTAGTTATATTGTAGCTAGCTTTGGGTTTATTTTATAGGTAAGTATTTATAATGTAGTTAATTATAGTAATTTTATTTAGATTTATTTAAATTATATTTAAGTTAGGGGGTGTTATTGTTAGGGTTAGACTTAGGTTTAGGGGTTAATACATTTAGTATAGTGGCGGCGACATTGGGGGCGGCAGATTAGGGGTTAATAAGTGTAGGTAGGTGGCGGCGATGTTAGGGACGACAGATTAGGGGTTAATAATATTTAACTAATGTTTGTGAGGCAGGAGTGCGGCGGTTTAGGGGTTAATATGTTTATTATAGTGGCGGCGACGTTGGGGCAGCAGATTAGGGGTTAATAAGTGTAGGTAGGTTGCAGCGACATTGGGGGCGGCAGATTAGGGGTTAATAAATATAATGTAGATGGAGGCGATGTTGGGGGCAGCAGATTAGGGGTTCATAAATATAATGTAGGTGGCGGCGGTGTCCGGAGCGGCAGATTAGGGGTTAAAAATTAAATTTTAGTGTTTGCGATGTGGGAGGGCCTCGGTTTAGGGGTTAATAGGTAGTTT
Organism: Bombina bombina; assembly: GCF_027579735.1. Lineage (NCBI taxonomy): Eukaryota > Metazoa > Chordata > Amphibia > Anura > Bombinatoridae > Bombina > Bombina bombina. The sequence goes on along the minus strand of NC_069500.1, from coordinate 269,702,780 downwards.
ATGGGTGTTAGTGTACTTTTTAGCACTTTAGTTATGAGTTTTATGCTACGGCGTTGTACCATAAAATCTTAACTACTGACTTTTAAATGCGTTAGGACTCTTGACAGGGTAGGGTGTACCGCTCACTTTTTGGCCTCCCAGGACAGTCGGGTAATACTGGCGCTATGAAAGTCCCATAAAAGAAAGACTTTACGAAGTTTACGTAAGGCCAAAGAAGTGTGCGGTGACCCTAAACCTTCAAGACTCGTAATACCAGAGGTAGTAAAAAGAGCAGTGTTAGGACCTCTTAACGCTGCTTTTTTACCTTAACGCACAACTCGTAATCTAGCCGATGGTGTCTTAGTAAATAGAGTTCATTCAGCAGAGGGGGCTGTTACTAGTGGTGTTCCTCAGGGGTCAGTTCTGGTTCCTGTTTTGTTTAACATATTTATCTGTGATATCAGCAAAGGGCTACAGGGGAAAGTATGTCTGTTTGCAGATGATACAAACATTTGTAACAGAGTCGATGTTCCAGGGGGGGTAGACAAAATGAGAAGTGATATACAACAATTGGAGGATTGGACAAACGACTGGGATCTAAAGTTTAACACAGCAAAGTGTAAAATAATGCATTTAGGAAAGAAAAATCCAAATGTTAATTACAGACTCAATGACACTTTACTGACTGTTACAGATGAGGAACAGGACTTGGGAATTATTATTTCAGATGATTTAAAACTTAGTAAACAATGTAGTAATGCAGCAAGTAAGGCTAGCAGAATGCTTGGATGTATTGGTAGAGGTATTTGCAGTAGAAATAGTAATGTTCTTATGCCACTTTATAGATCATTAGTTAGGCCTCATCTTGAGTATTGTGTGGAGTTCTGGAGGCCATACCTTCAGAAGGATATTAACAAACTTGAATCTGTGCAAAGGAGGGCTACCAAAATGGTACATGGTCTAAAAAATAAAACTTACCAGGATAGGCTCAATGACCTAAATATGTATAGCTTAGAGGAGAGAAGGGAAAGAGGTGATATGATAGCAACTTTCAAGTACGTTAAAGGGCTTAGTAAAACTGAGGCTGTGGGCATATTACATAAAATGGAACATTCAAAAACAAGGGGTTATGATCTCAAGCTGAAGGGTAGTAGATTCAGGAGTAATTTGAGGAAGCACTTCTTTACAGAAAGAGTGATTGATTTATGGAATAAACTTCCTCAAGAGGTAGTAATGACAAACACTGTTGGGGACTTTAAAAATGCCTGGGACAAGCATAAGGCTATCCTACGAACTAGATAAGTTTATACTGTTAGGTAATATCGGGCAGACTTGCTGGGCCTATGGCTCTTATCTGCTGTCAATATCTATGTTTCTATTACACCTAATCTAATAGCCCTATAAAAATAAAAAAGCCCCCCAAAATAAAAACACCCCCTAACCTACAATAAACTACCAATAGCTCTTAAACGGGTCTCTTGTAGGGCATTGCCCTAAGTTAAACAGCTCTTTTACCTGCCAAAAATAAAAAGTCCCCCCCCAACAGTAAAATCCACCACCCAATCAACCCCCCAAAATAAAAAACCTAACTCTAAAAAAAACTAAGCTACCCATTGCCCCTAAAGGGACATTTGTATGGGCATTCAGCTCTTTTTCACTGCCCTTAAAAGGGTATTCAGCTCTTTTACACTTTGCCCAAAGTCCTAATCTGAAGTCCGGACATCCATCTCCATGCAGGCGGCGGTAAGTCTTCATCAAGGTGGCGACATCTTCATCCATGGTGGGGGCGTCTTCTATCTTCATCCCGGCAGAGCGGAGCTATCCTGGACCGGTGATGACATCCTGCACGAAGCGTCCTCTTCATACGGTCACCGCCGTACACTGAAGTTGTATGTAAGGTAGCCATTTCAAAATGGTGTACCTTGCATTCCTATTGGCTGATTTGATTCTTCAAATTCAAATTAGCCAATAGGATTTCAGTAGCTCTCATCCTACTACTTTCTCCCCATTTATGTCTATAGGGGAAACCGTACACGAGCAAGTAAACTAAGCCCTTGGCTTTTGTGCGGTATGGAGCTTAACACACCATAACGCACAGCACAAGGAGGCATTTTAATAACTCATAATGGCAGGGCAATTTTTTTGGCGTTAGTTTCGCACCCTGTTTAGCGCAAAACTCGTAATTTAGGTGTAAGTTATTTCCTTTTTATAAATGCATGTACGATCGTACTAGCATTTAAGAATGGACAATAACATTAAACATTTTTAGTAACCTTTCTGAATCATTAAAAAAAACATTTGGGTTTAGTATCCCTTTAACTTCAATTACGCTTCAGCGATCATGTTTATTTTTAACTTGTAATATGAGCGATACATTCAATGCACGCAGACGCGATAAACCCAATATCGCTTGTGCGTAACTGTTAGCATGCCACTCATAATCTGGCCCTAAATGTGTATCTGAGAATAGATAAATTGCAGGTGCATTTCCATTTATTTTATCTTTTTATTATCTCTTTTTATTATATGTGTGCCACCTTCCAGTGTAAAATATATTTAATTTCATATGTTATGTATTAGGTATGTTATGTATTTACAAAATTCTCCTGAATAAGTGATTTTCCCTCTGACCAAGTAGGAGCAAACACAGCACATACAAATAGAGAGAAGTGTTCAACCAGAGAACAAACAAAAGCAAAATAGTGTGTTCTATTGCTATTCCCCTGGATATGTCTTCCTAAGGGTGATGGCAGAACCAAACCTGGATTCTCTGCCCTATATGCCTAAAGGGATAAGGCTGCACTTGACTGAGAAGGCCTCCGAAGGCTGAAATTGTCATCTGTGGTTGCCATGTCCCTCATTCAGAAGACAATTGCCTGTTTTTTTGGTGCTTGAGTGTCCCTTTTAGGTGGAATTTGATTGAGTTCACAGAAGTTCTCCTCTGAGTAAAACAATTGGATTAAAATATGCTGTTTCCAGGTTGCCACATGCCAAAGAACAAGTTTTTGGGGCATCATTCTTCCTACTTGAGAGTTTCTCATTTTGCCAATTGAGGAATTTTAAACAACTTTTCAATTTACTTCTATTATCAAATGTGCTTCATTATCTTGTTACCTTTTGCTAAAGGAACAACATTGCGCTACTGGCAGCTAGATAAACACATCTAGTTAGCCAATCACAAGAGACAAATGTGTGCAGGCACCAATCAGCAGTTAACTCCTACTAGTGTAGGATATTTCCGTATTCTTTTTCAACAAGAGATGCCTCAACCAGTAGATGTGATTAATCCCTTGATTACCAAAAAGCAAATACGATGCAGCTAATTAGGTATAAGTTAGGATACCTACAGCAAAAATGAAAACTGAGATAAACAATATAATTCATATAACTATGTTTTTGCTTTTGTTAGAGGCGCTGGACCCAGGGGTACATTGGATATTTGGAATCTCCTTCAGGTACTATCCAATCCCACTTCAAGGAATATATGTCACAATGGCACTATAGGAAAATCCACAATAGTGTAGTATGCCAATTAATTGATAGCCCCCCAAAAAAGGCACTCACAAGATAGGTAGATAATATGCGGCCAGTTTTTTGAAGGTCAAATAAACAGCTCCTTCATGTAGAAATACTCGCTTTTATCAGCCCAACGTGTTTCAACCGTCTTATGCCGTCTTTCTCATTCATTCCCTCTACGTGGAGCAGAGGTTATTCTGTTTGCTGTAAAAGTAAAGCTTAAACTGGGTCACCAAGCCCAGGTCAGAAAACCCCCCACACTAGAAGGATTCACCCACGATTTAATGGTGTTTGTTAGAGGGCCAGAGCTCAGCAATATTTAGAATTTTGTGCAGAAAGTTGTCTTTAATTTGCACAAGAGCTTCCCCCAACCTAAAAGAGGTTGTACATATTGTGTGCCAAGCTGGAAATCCTCAAGCACTTGAGAAAGATGGCGTAAGACTGTTGAAACACGTTGGGCTAATATAAGGGAGTATTTCTACATGAAGGAGCTGTTTATTTGACCTTCAATAAACTGGGCACATATTATCTACACATCTAGTGAGTACCTTATTTTTTGGGCTATTTGTTTATTGGCATACTACACTATTGTGGATTTTCCTCTAGTGCCATTGTGACATATATTACTTGAAGTGGGATTTTTATAGTACCTGAAGGAGACTCCAAGTATCTGATTTACCCCTGGGTCCAGCGCCTCTTAAAAAAGCAAAGACAAGTTTGATGGTTTTTGGGAGAAACTGAGACAGCAGCGGTCCCACACAAGGGGAGTATTTTAAGCATCATCATATTATTTAACTCTATTTGTCAACTTAGAGGTTTTTTATTTTATCTATCTATAACTATGTATTGACAATTCTGTATTTGTTGCTAATAAATTACTTTTGGTCGGACAGCAAAATGTGTGACAAATGTTGCATCTTTTAAAAAACAACGTGCTATTATTGAAACTTAAATAAGAATAAGTAGTTACGTAGAAGCTGCAGAGGTTTTGCTAATTAAAAATGGTATTTGTTCTCCATCTGGTACAGGGGTAGACAACCTTTTGGTAGTGCTCTGCCAAAGTAATATTTTGAGGTGTCTTGGAGAGCACACACTTAGGTCTCAATGTACACAGCAGTGGATGCTGCTTTTGAGCCCTTTCCGTAATGTAAGAAGCAGCCGTCATGCAACCACTGCTTCTTACCCTCTCCACTACCTTAGTGGTGGTGGATATAATACACCCTGACCAAGCTTGCTCGGGGTGATTGACAGGCCCTGCTTTCTGGCAATTGGCTACTCGAAAGCAGCAAATGGTGCTGCACAAAGAAGTCTGTAAAGGCGGGCCAACAGGTTCCCAAGTCAATTTTGTGAGTAAGTTTAAAAAAGTTAATGTTGCCACAATGTATTTCAAACTGAAAAAAGAACACTCAGTTATTCATAGACTAAAGCTAGTGCATTCAGTCATAAAAACAGATCAATAACCTTTGTATTCATTTCACAACTTTCTAAAATTAAAATCTGACCTCAGAACAGAGCCCTGAAACTCCATAACCCAACCATCCCTCAAATCAGACCCTTCTATCAGCCCGATGTTTACTTATGACCTAAGATGACATGAACTGTAACCTCTCAAAACTCACACCAGACCTTGCAGCTGAGCCCTAAGCCTGCAACTCCTCTGACAACCCAATAACCTAGATCAGACCCCTGAGACTGCAACACCTCTTGAAGCCAAGGCAAACCCCATTAAATGTCAGAGCCCACCACAAACCACACAACAATTTATAACAATATGCCATAACAGAATCCTGAACTTGCAGCCCTACTTTATTAACCCCCATCATACATAAAATAAGACCACAGACCCTACAACCCATGTGTACGTGTAAGCTCAGTAAAAGTATGGTTATATTTAAATGACAGTGACAAAATCAGATTGTTCTTCAGTTTAAATGTATAGGTATTTTTGTACATAATATAATAAGCTTTTAAATGAAATAATATATACTACATTAGCTCTGGATATACCATCAGTTTTGTCATTAAATACACTACAGTAAATGTGCAGCAGATAAAAACATAAATTATGCTTACCTGATAATTTCATTTTCTTCTGAAGGGAAGAGTCCACGGCTGCATTCATTACTTTTGGGAAATTCAGAACCTGGCCACTAGGAGGAGGCAAAGACACCCCAGCCAAAGGCTTAAATACCTCCTATACTTCCCTCATCCCCCAGTCATTCTGCTAAGGGAACAAGGAACAGTAGGAGAAATATCAGGGTGAGAAAAAGGTGCCAGAAGAACAAAAAATGTATAGCCGCCTCAGAGATAATTGCACGGATGGGAGCTGTGGACTCTTCCCTTCAGAAGAAAATTAAATTATCAGGTAAGCATAATTTATGTTTTTCTTCTTAAAAGGGAAGAGTCTACAGCTGCATTCATTACTCTAGGGAAAACAATACCCAAGCTAGAGGACACTGAATGCAATAACAGGTGGGTACAAAAGGCGGCCTCTTCGAAAGGCACCACAGCCTGAATTACTCAACACCCAAAAAAGAAAAAAATAAGTACAAATGACGCGGAGAAAAACCTGAGCCCAGGTAACTGCACATCAGTTACACCACTGGCAAAGCCGAACTAGAGAACACTCAGACCCAGAGTCCGTCAGGACCAAACAACCTCCGAAGCATCTGCCCCATGGGACATGACACCCAAGAAGGTACCCGGCTAAAGATAAGGAATGCATCTGCCCCTCAAAAGAGAACCTGAGACCAGGAAATCCAAAGGAACTTTTCCCACTCAACACCTAAAAGCAAACTATTGTTGTCTTTACAAAGGCAACGCCCAGGGAGACAAACTCCCTAGAACACAAGGACCCAAAAAGTAGGATCCATACACAGGGAACATGTCCTCAAAAGGACTTGAGGAACCCCTCATGTCCCCCAATCCCATACCATACGGTACTCCAGGAAATTCATGAGTCCCCTGATGCTCCATAACATATCTAGATCTGGAAGCTAGATAGGCGGAGATAGCAGGAACAGGATAAATATCCCAGCAGCTAGAACAGAGCTCTTGCAGAGAAACTCAAAATGTCTGAACAGAAACTCTCAAAGACCAGCCTCTAAAAGGAAGGCTGACCCTATCGCTAACTCAAAACCTCCTAAAGGTGCGTCAAGCTAGTTAGCATCCAGACAAAAGCAAGTAGACGTAACTGGATACACCATCACTAAGCAAATCGCTGTGAATGGTTCAATTAAAACATGAATTTTCTTGTAAAGCGCGGCTAATCCCCCTTAAGGGACTCAAGGCGCAGCTCATCTTATCAACCTTGAAGAAAGAAAGCTGAGTAGACCTCGCCGGGGATCGAAATTGCAACCCTCAGTTTGCTACAGTGCAGAGTAGCCACAGTGCAATAGTATGCTGAGCTATCTGTCCAGCTCCAAGGGCGTACAACCCCCCGAATAGCATCTCCAAGCAGTGACCCCTCCAGGGACCAGACGCCGGTAGAAAGGAGGACATCCAAAGTTCTACCTCAAGGAAAGGGCCAACAGCAGAACGGTCAACACTGCATAGAGTAACCGATCCCTAACCTTCCCTCCAGGATAACAGTCCCAGCCCAAAGACTAGTTAAAAGACTGAAGACAAGAGTCCCAGACTACAGGAGAGAAGAGAGGATCAACGAGGAACAAAATCCGCTGTTAGACTGCTGCTACAAATGGCATGCTACCGTGAGTCAAAGAAACATTGTGCTCGGGTACAAGACCCCCTACACGCAGTCGTGGACAAAAAAGGGCACACTTCTCAAAAAAAAGAAGTCCCCCAAAAGCCTCATAGTAGAAGCCCCAACGGGAGCAAAACCCTCAGTCTCCTGCTACAGGAACGGAGGAACCATACACTGCATCACAGCTCCCCTCCCAGGAACCTGAAACAGAGGAAGGGAAAAAACCCCTGCGAGGTAGGACAAAAGACCCCCAGGACTCCACAATACTAAGGTAATTCCGAACCCGGAGAACCCAAACCCTACTCTGAAAGAGAAGGGAATGAACAGAAAAAACACCCCTCGGCCACATCACATCCCTCACAGAGCCCCAGCCCCAACGAGGAAGGCTCACACGACCACAACTTCAAGTGAGAACCGAACCATCCACAGAGAGACGAAGACCAGGTCAGGGTTCTCGACAATGGATAATGAAAAAATCCAATCTCGGAGAGAACCCTAACTGCCTCCTCCAAGGAGGAACCCACCTCTAGAGTCCATAGATCTGGCGATCTAGATAGCCTCAATTTCAAGAGTCATGAAGGACTCCTGAACAGTCTGAGAATCAGCATCCAGTGAAATGGATCGCAAGAAATCTCGTAGGTAAGCGGCAACACATGATAGCCAGGCAGGGTAACATCATACCCGAAGGAAATGATAATCCATGGCCCTGCTCGCCATCTCAAAGAAGTAACGGAAGGCATCACCCACAAAACTCCAAACGGAATATCTAGGAAAAAGAGACAACTGCCTGACCCAACCTTGACACCGCTACTGACAAGCCCCAAGGCTAGCTTAACATTGAGGACGCAACACAGCCGAACGGCAAAGACCGTATACTGACCGAAGGTATTAGCTGAAATAGACAACAGTCAGAGACTTGAAAAAGTTAAAATTCAAGAAAAACTACCTTGAGCAGGCAAACGTTGGAGTTGCAACTCCCACAGAAGGCAGGGAACTCCTGCACACCACCTCTCAGAGTAACATGACACGGAACAGAGAAAACCATGCCCGCACACCCAACCAGACAATCCCCCCCCCAAAAGTGGCGAAGGATGAAGCTCCGCCATTGCAAGAAAGAGTCCATTAGGCTAACGAGTCACTGTCCGGAAGAACCTTGAGTGAAAACCAACTTCTATTTAAAGGAAATAACGGATCTAAGTCTCGGGGACCTGAAAAAACAAGAGTCGTTTGCAGAAGCAGAATCATAGCCCAGACGAGTAGCCCGAATCGACCACCCTCAGAGTGATAAGCACAAGTCTCCATCCGGAGAAAGGCATATAAACCACAGGCCTCATACATCAGTAGGATCCGAGCCCGGAGTCCATAGATATAGGCCTAGAGGTATCCTCAACACCATGAAGGTGACATGAACCCTGGTAACAGCTGAAAAAGCGCCCGACCAGTACCAGCCTGGTATAAGAGCACGCTGGAACTGTTCAAGGTCCAAGAAAATGTGTCCTGAAGGATCGATAAATGAACTAGAAACGAAAATTCTAATATTCAACAAGTGCGCAACTCCCAAGGGAGTGCCCACGTGACCATGAGTCACAAGTATCAGATCCAAAGAAAGACTATAAAACGAAATCTAACAGACCTGAGCTCAAGGAAAAAACAAATTAAACACATCCATCCGGATCAAAAATAAAATGAAATGCAGCACCCATCAGGTGAACGCCCAAGGTGAATGAGAATGATAACAGAACCAGCCGAATAGAAGTCCCATTTACCCAAGCTCAGAAAAGGAACCGAAAAACATATAAAAATAAAATGAAGACGATAAGGAGATTGGCTTCATCCCTTAACGTCATATCCATTTTGCCATCCACTTCTAAGGCCTCGGATCCCTCTGCCCTATAGGACTGGGATCCTCTAACATTGCTAAAACATGTCTTAAAAGAACCCTAAGGTGAGCCAGCCTATAACAGAAGGCAAAATCATCCCTTGCTGAAATTGCTGGAGACCTCAGCTCCAAGATTGGGGCCCATGAAGTCTCAGGGGCTAACGTTTCCCCGGAAGGCCAAACTAAATCGGGCATTCCCACGCTCAATGGGCCTAGGTTAATGGAGCATGGACAGTATCGGAGAAATACTTCACTTGGGAGATATTAATGAGACAGTGCCATCGAAATGGCCATGTGGAACTGTGCCGTAACCTCCGGCAGAAACAAGCCACTCTCCGTAGAAGGAGTGAAGGCACCTTGAGACCCTCATGGGTGATTAGTTTGCGCTCTATAAGTATCCAATACATAGATAGATAGGGACAGCTGCGTGCGTAGCCAGGAAAGGGTCTTGGGCACGCGCCTCACGGGTCATAGAAACATTGGAGGCGGATGGCTCAACGCACTCTAAGCTCCCAGACTCAGGAGAAGAGAGTACTCTAGAACAACACCCGGAACATAACTGATGGGCATTAATTAACCGGGCCATTTCATATACATCACAAGACACATCCTCCGTATCGGAGGCATCCGTGTCACACATATCAGAATCCTCCATAATCTTGGGATTACAAAAAGATAAAACTAACTGGCACCCTTTAACACCCCCAATGGCTGGGGTACTCACCACCTCCTGTGAACCAGACAACCCATGAGCTAGACTCTCTCGGTCGCACACAGTCAGCATACGGAACTATATAATGGTTGTATGTGGTATAGAGGCGCAGGTGTTTTCTTAATAAATGTTCCAGAGTTGCCTGAGAATGAAATGGCTTTATTTCTATGTGTGTAGATCAACACCACATAATTGATGCAGTATACTTACTCTGAAAAAGTTCAGAGTCCGGCTCCCTCTTATGAGTTAATCTGTGTGATATGTTGAGAATAGAGATTTCCCAAATCCAATGTGGCTGTGAATACAGAATAACGTACTCAAAATACGGTGTGATACTGATGTAAAATGTGCAGTATACTTACTCCGATAAAATCGGAATCCGGCTCCTTGTGCAGCGCTCCCGCTGATATGGTAGAAAGGATCCAAAGGACAGCAAACAAAATTTGTATAAAATACAAATTTATTTAAAACATGTCACTATAGACAAATAGGTAAAAGCTCATAATAAAAAGCTCTACGCGTTTCGATGATATTACGTCTTTCTCAAGAGCAGTAAAATAATGAGATTATAATTATTTTACTGCTCTTGAGAAAGACGTAATATCGTCGAAATGCGTAGAGCTTTTTATTATGAGCTTTTACCTATTTGTCTATAGTGACATATAAAGCTGGGTTATATATATATATATACATATTTACTATTACTTTACTATCCCTTTAAAGGAACATGCTTTCATGATTCTGACAAAGTATGCAATTAAAAAAAATATATACCACATTTACCTCTTTCTTTTTGTATCTTTTGTTCAAACTATATACAGGGAGTGCAGAATTATTAGGCAAGTTGTATTTTTGAGGATTCATTTTATTATTGAACAACAACCATGTTCTCAATGAACCCAAAAAACTCATTAATATCAAAGCTGAATAGTTTTGGAAGTAGTTTTTAGTTTGTTTTTAGTTATAGCTATTTTAGGGGGATATCTGTGTGTGCAGGTGACTATTACTGTGCATAATTATTAGGCAACTTAACAAAAAACAAATATATACCCATTTCAATTATTTATTTTTACCAGTGAAACCAATATAACATCTCAACATTCACAAATATACATTTTCAAATCAGTGACCAATATAGCCACCTTTCTTTGCAAGGACACTCAAAAGCCTGCCATCCATGGATTCTGTCAGTGTTTTGATCTGTTCACCATCAACATTGCGTGCAGCAGCAACCACAGCCTCCCAGACACTGTTCAGAGAGGTGTACTGTTTTCCCTCCTTGTAAATCTCACATTTGATGATGGACCACAGGTTCTCAATGGGGTTCAGATCAGGTGAACAAGGAGGCCATGTCATTAGATTTTCTTCTTTTATACCCTTTCTTGCCAGCCACGCTGTGGAGTACTTGGACGCGTGTGATGGAGCATTGTCCTGCATGAAAATCATGTTTTTCTTGAAGGAGGCAGACTTCTTCCTGTACCACTGCTTGAAGAAGGTGTCTTCCAGAAACTGGCAGTAGGACTGGGAGTTGAGCTTGACTCCATCCTCAACCCGAAAAGGCCCCACAAGCTCATCTTTGATGATACCAGCCCAAACCAGTACTCCACCTCCACCTTGCTGGCGTCTGAGTCGGACTGGAGCTCTCTGCCCTTTACCAATCCAGCCACGGGCCCATACATCTGGCCCATCAAGACTCACTCTCATTTCATCAGTCTATAAAACCTTAGAAAAATCAGTCTTGAGATATTTCTTGGCCCAGTCTTGACGTTTCAGCTTGTGTGTCTTGTTCAGTGGTGGTCGTCTTTCAGCCTTTCTTACCTTGGCCATGTCTGTGAATATTGCACACCTTGTGCTTTTGGGCACTCCAGTGATGTTGCAGCTCTGAAATATGGCCAAACTGGTGGCAAGTGGCATCTTGGCAGCTGCACACTTGACTTTTCTCAGTTCATGGGCAGCTATTTTGCGCCTTGGTTTTTCCACACGCTTCTTGCGACCCTGTTGACTATTTTGAATGAAACGCTTGATTGTTCGATGATCACGCTTCAGAAGCTTTGCAATTTTAAGAGTGCTGCATCCCTCTGCAAGATATCTCACTATTTTTGACTTTTCTGAGCCTGTCAAGTCCTTCTTTTGACCCATTTTGCCAAAGGAAAGGAAGTTGCCTAATAATTATGCACACCTGATATAGGGTGTTGATGTCATTAGACCACACCCCTTCTCATTACAGAGATGCACATCACCTAATATGCTTAATTGGTAGTAGGCTTTCGAGCCTATACAGCTTGGAGTAAGACAACATGCATAAAGAGGATGATGTGGTCAAAATACTCATTTGCCTAATAATTCTGCACTCACTGTATGTGCAAAATACATCATTCAGATATTCATTTGTCAAACAAATTTCAAATATGGCCGCAGTTATCAGCATTCAGCAATTTTTGGCACTGGATATATTAGTGTAAAAGTCCAACAAACAAAGATCAGTGCAAATCTAGATATTTGTGTGTTACACTTTAACACTAATATATCCAGGGCTGAAAATACCTGAATGCTGCTACCAGTGGCCATATTTGGAATTAGTTTGACAAAGGAATTTCCGAATAACTTATTTTGCACATACCTAGTTGAACCTTAGCTCTTTTTCATGACAATAAACCAAGGTAGGTTCAGAAGTGTGCACATTTTTTGATCACTATATGCGCAGCATTGATACACACATTGATGTAGACACGTGCATGCTCCAAACCTTACTTCAAATTACCCTTGTGAAAAAGAGCTACGTTTCTTAAATGGACAGCATAAGAAAGAAAATTTCTTTCCCACCTCATTCCTCATTTTGCTACTTGTGAGCACTTTCTTCTCTAATTCCTTCTCTTTCCATATTAATGCACTTCATCTCTCCCACCTTAACAAACCTTTGTTAATATTCTCGCATAATTCTCTAACGCCCTCTAAAGTGGGTGTTAGGGTTAGACTTAGGTTTAGGGGTTAATAAATTTAATATAGTGGCGGCGGTGTAGGGCGGGCAGATTAGGGGTTAATAAATATAATGTAGGTGGCGGCGGTGTAGGGGGCGGAAGATTAGGTGTTAATAAGTATAATGTAGGTGGCGGCGGTGTCGGGGCGGCAGATTAGGGGTGTTTAGACTCGGGGTACATGTTAGGGTGTTAGGTGTAAACGTTCCCTTAGGAATCAATGGGATATCAGGCAGCAGCTCTCGCTGCTTTCCGACTCCCATTGATTCCTATGGCATCCGCCGCCTCCAGGGCGGCAGATTGAAAACCAGGTACGCTGGGCCGCAATAGTGCCGAGCGTACCTGGTAGATATTTGATAACTTCCAAAAGTAGTTTGGAACATCTGTAGTGACGTAAGCATCAATCTGTGTTGGACTGAGTCCGACGGATCATATGTTACGTCACCAAATTCTACTTTTGCCGGTCTGTAGGGTTTGATAACTAAGGCGAATCAGGCTCGGCAGAAATACGCTGCGGAATTCCAGCGTATTTGCAGTTGACGGCTTGACAAATACATGCCTTTACATTTAATGATGTTATTCAGTAGTAAGATTTTGTCACTAACGGGCTGACAACTGATAGATATGTTCCAATCTTTCTGCTTTTTTATTTATGCTATATTTAAAGAGTTCAGCTTTTAAGGGCTCTGTTAACATATAATTAAATAACCATGTGTTTTTTAAAGATTTCTATTGCAAGAAATATTTAAAATAAAAGGTTTAAAAAAAAGAAGTGAAATGAAGAAAAATAAGATATTTCTAGAATTTAAGTAGTCAGAGCAGGGTGAGCTGCAACTTAAAGAGAATGGGGGTTGGAAATGAAATCTGAATGAAGTGGCAATCAGTTGGGGAAAAAATGGAGATGCAAGGGGAATAGCATTTGAGAAATGTTTAAAGAAGTTGGAAATAATTAAATAGACTTGTGAGGGATAAGTGTAATCTCAAATGAAGAAAATGTGAGCGGAAGTGGAGAGGGGAGTTTTCTGACTTTAGAGAATTTGTAATTCAGTATAGGGTAGGGCTTTTTATTGTTTTAGGTGTTTTGTTTTTTTTATTAGGGGGATTAGATTAGGTGTAATTAGTTTAAAAAACTTGTAATTATTTTATTATTTTCTGTAATTTAGTGTTTTATTTTGTACTTTAGATAAAAAAAAAATAATTGTATTTAATTGTATTTAGTTTAGGGAATAAATTTAATTATAGTGTAGTGTTAGGTGTAATTCTAACTTAGGTTAGGTTTTATTTTACAGGTAAATTTGTCTTTATTTTAACTAGGTAGTTAATAAATAGTTAATAACTATTTAATAACTATTGTACCTAGTTAAAATAAATACAAAGTTGCCTGTAAATTAAAAATAAACCCTAAGCTAGCTACAATGTAACTATCAGTTATATGTAGCTATCTTAGGGTTTATTTTATAGGTAAGTATTTAGTTTTAAAAAGGAATAATTTATTTAACCCCTTAATGACCGGACCATTTTTCAATTTTCTTACCCTTAATGACAATGGCTATTTTTACATTTCTGCAGTGTTTGTGTTTAGCTGTAATTTCCCTCTTACTCATTTACTGTACCCACACATATTATATAACGTTTTTCTCGCCATTAAATGGACTTTCTAGAGATACCATTATTTTCATCATGTCTTTTAATTTACTAAAAAAAAAATAATAAAATATGAGGAAAAAATCGAAAAAAACACACTTTTTCTAACTTTGACCCCCAAAATATGTTACACATCTACAATCACCAAAAAACACCCATGCTAAATAGTTTATACATTTTGTCCTGAGTTTAGAAATACCCAATGTTTACATGTTCTTTGCTTTTTTTGCAATTTATGGGGCAATAAATACAAGTAGCACTTCGCTATTTCCAAACCACTTTTTTTCAAAATTAGCGCTAGTTACATTGGAACCCTGATATCTATCAGGAATACCTGAATATCCCTTGACATGTATATATTTTTTTTTAGAAGACAACCCAAAGTATTGATCTAGGCCCATTTTGGTATATTTCATGCCACCATTTCACCGCCAAATGCGATAAAAAAAAAAAAGGTTCACTTTTTCACAAAATTTGTCACAAACTTTAGGTTTCCCACTGAAATTATTTACAAACAGCTTCTGCAATTATGGCACAAATGGGTGTAAATGCTTCTCTGGGATTTTTTTTTCAGAAATAGCAGACTTATATGGCTTTTGGGTTGCTTTTTGGTAATTAGAAGGCCGCTAAATGCCGCTGCGCACCACACGTGTTTTATGCCCAGGAGTGAAGGGGTTAATTAGGGAGCTTGTAGGGTTAATTTTAGCTTTAGTGTAGTGTAGTAGACATCCCCAAGTATTGATCTAGGCCCATTTTGGTATATTTTATGCCACCATTTCACCGCCAAATGCGAGCAAATAAAAAAAAAAACTTAACATTTTTCACAATTTTAGGTTTCTCACTGAAATTATTTACAAACAGCTTGTGCAATTATGGCAGAAATTGTTGTAAAAGCTTCTCTGGGATCCCCTTTGTTCAGAAATAGCAGACTTATATGGCTTTGGCGTTGCTTTTTGGTAATTAGAAGGCCGCTAAATGCTGCTGCGCACCACACGTTAATTATGCCCAGCAGTGAAGGGGTTAAATTAGGTAGCTTGTAGGGAGCTTGCAGGGTTAATTTTAGAGATCAGCCTCCCACCTGACACATCCCACCCCCTGATCCCTCCCAAACAGCTCTCTTCCCTCCCCCACCCCACAATTGTTCCCGCCATCTTAAGTACTGGCAGAAAGTCTGCCAGTACTAAATAAAAGAGTTTTTTTTTTTTTTTTAAATAAAAATAATAAAGTATTTTAGCTGTGATGGACCCCTGCCTTAGCCCCAACCTCCCTGATCCCCCCTCCAGCTCTCTAACCCTCTCCCCTACCTAATTACCACCATCTTGGGTACTGGCAGCTGTCTGCCAGTACCCAGTTTGGCCCCAAAACCCCCCCCAAAAAGTATTTTTATTTTATTTTTACTTAAAAAACTATTTCTGTAGTGTAGCAGCCCCCCACAATACCCCCACCCCCACCCCCTCCTAGATCCTTTTATATTTTTTTAAAAAAAAATCCCTTTTTTTTCCCCTTTCTGCCCTCATTCATTGGTGTGAGTGTGGCTAATGGGTGCACGTGCGCACGTGCACGCGCGCGCACACGCACATGCATGCTCACGTGCACACACGCGCATCGTGCATGCGCGTGCGCATCATGCACGCGCACGCGCACCCTCACACCCGGCACTATCGCTACCGGTGCAGAGAGGGCCACAGAGTGGCTCTCTCTGCATCGGGGGCTTGTAAAGTGGTATTGCAGGATGCCTCCATATCGAGGCATCACTGCAATACCCTCAGAGCTGCTGGAAGCATTTGTGATCGCTTCCAGCACTCTGTTAGACAACTGACGTACCAGGTACGTCCATTGTCATTAACTGCTTGTTAATGCATGACGTACCTGGTACGTCAGTTGTCATTAAGGGGTTAATGATAGTAATATTTATTTAGATTTATTTAAATTATATTTAAGTTAGGTGGTGTTAGGGTTAGGGTTAGACTTAGGTTTATGGGTTAATAAATTTAATATAGTGGTGGCGGTGTAGGGGGGCAGATTAGAGGTTAATAAATATAATGTAGGTGGTGGCGGTGTAGGGGGCGGAAGATTAGGGGTTAATAAATATAATGTAGGTGGCGGTGGGCTCCGGGAGCGGCGGTTTAGGGGTTAATATGTTTATTTAGTTGCGGTGGGGTCTGGGAGATGGCGGGATAGGGGTTAATAAGTTTTATTTAGGTGTCGGCGGTGTCGGGGCGGCAGATTAGGGGTTAATAAGTATAATGTAGCTGGCGGCGGGGTCCGGGAGCGGCGGTTTATGGGTTAAACACTTTATTTAGTTGTGGCGGGGTCCGGGAGCGGCGGTTTAGGGGTTAATACATTTATTAGAGTTGCGGTGGGCTCCGGGAGCAGCGGTATAGGGGGTAAACAGTATAGTATAGTGTGGGTGTTTAGTGACAGGGTATCAAGAAAGCTGTAAAAAAGCCGAAGAGCAGCGAGATCGATGACTGTTAGTTAACAACAGTCCGCTTCTCATCACACTGTACTTGGTTGGTGGCTTTTTGACAGCTTTTTTGGTAACTTTGGAGAGCGTATTCAGGTCCGCGGCAGCGATGTTAGGTGAGCTTAGGTGTATTGGTGCCGTTGAATGCAAAAAAGTCGACGCTTTGATAAGTAGATGCCAAAGCCTTTAACCAACTCAACGGCCTCAAAACAGTATTTAATCACCACAAGACAAAACAAAACACACACACACAAAGTGAAATGAGGAGAATAGAAAAGGAAAAGGCCTCCCCTAATTACCCAGTTAACTCACCTCTTCCATATCCACTAATGGAATAATCTGATTTATTTTTATCCGAAAATCGTTCCCCATAAATAAGATAAATTCCTACCAAATTTTTATGTAATTATTTATTCCATTTATTTTATAGAATTTCGTATCATGGGCCTCCAGGATGACCTGTCTTGCCAAAGAGTTTTTAACTGCACTAATTGAAGGGGTTTCTTTACTAATCCAGGCAGACAGGGTTATGGAGCAGCGGTCTTTAGACCGCTGCTTCATAACTGGTGTTTCTGGTGAGCCAAAACTGAAGCACTGGAATCTGAATAGACATTAGAGATCAGACCCAGAAAATTCACCTTCAAGCCAAACCTCCTTTGAGTGTCACACATAAAACTCCATCCAAGGATAGCAGGAAGGTCTCCGGCAGTGTCGAGGACTCCTCCCCCCACCTTGGGCCAATATAATGACAGATAACTTGTAAAATCTTCCTAATGTTTAATTCTGGGGTTCTCCCCATCACAAAACCTGCCTGGTCCATATGAAGTAATTTTGGCAAGATTGATTTAAGTCTATTGGCCTGAATATTCATGAGGATCTTATAATCAAGGTTTAGGAGAGATATGGGTCTTTAAGAAGACAACTGTGTACTATCTTCGTCTTCCTTCGGTATCAAAATGATGTTAGCTGCTTTAAATTGAGGTGACATCTTTTGCTTATAGGAATAAAACTGATCATAGAGTTTTTTTAGCTCACAATTGATCTCATCCTTCAAAAGCCAATAAAATTCAAGAGATAGACCATCTGGTCCCAGGGCTTTGCCCTTCCTCAAACTTTTCATAGTTTTGATAATATCTTGTTCTAAAATGGGAGCATTCAGTGCTGCCAAATCTTCCACCGAAATCTCAGGTAATTTTATGTTTTCCAAGAACCCCTGAATGTCCTCACTCCTAGGAATTTGGGAAGTATATACATTTGTGAAATACTTTTGGAAGAGCATAGAAATTTCCTCTACTTTATTGGTAGTTCTCCCCTCCTCATTTATAGGCCCTTTAGACTTTCTCTTCTTTGATTTATTAAACAGGTTTGCTAAATATTTCCCTCCTTTATTTCCGAATCTCTCAAAATGCACTGAGCTTTTAACTTTCCTGCCAAACTGAGAAGAAAGTACTTGCTATCTTTTTTAATTTTGTAGTATTTAAGTCTATTTGCCTTAGATGGAATATTTCTAAAGCAAGAGAATGCTGTGTTGAGGGCATCTGCTAACTTCCCATTCATAGTGTGCCCCTCTTTTCTTAATTTAATTAGGCAGGTCGTGACTTCTGCCTTCAGGGTTGCTTTAGCCGCCTCACAATATATAGACATGTTGTCCTTATGGTCTATATTATTAATCCTATACTCATTCCACTTTAGTTTTAAAAATTCTGTGAATTTTAGTGACTTAACCAAGTAACTAGGAAAGAAAAAAGCGTTATAATTAGCTCTATATGGTTCACTTAAAGGGACAGTCTACTCAAAACTAAACTTTCATGATTCAGATAGGGCATGCAATTTTAAACAACTTTCCAATTTACTTTTATCATCAAATTTGCTTTGTTCCCTTGGTGGTATTTTTGAAAAGCTAAACCTAGCTAGGCTCAAACTGATTTCTAAACAGTTGAAAACCGCCTCCAAGCTCAGAGCATTTTTAAAGTTTTTCACAGTTAGACTGTGCTAGTTCACATGTGTCATATAGATAACATTGTGCTCACTCCCGTGAAGTTATTTAGGAGTCTTCATTGATTGACTACACTGCATGTCTGTCAAAAGCACTAAGATAAGGAGGCTGTCTGCAGAGGCTTAGATACAAGGTAATTACAGAGGTAAAAAGTGTATGTATATAACTGTGTTGGTTATGCAAAAACGGGGAATGGGTAATAAAGGGATTATCTATCTTTTTAAATAAGAAACATTTTGGTGTAGACTGTCCCTTTAAGGAAAGAATAACAGGAGCATGATCCAAAAATACAAATTCGAGAATATTAATATCTATAACTCTAGTCATCAGAGAATCTGAGATTAAAAAGAGATCTAATCTAGCCAAAGTATTGTGAGATTTGGAGAGGCATGTATAGTCCAAGTTATTCGGATTTAAAAGTCTCCATGCGTCTACTAGGTTATAAGTCGCAGAGAATGATGTAAATACCTTTTTTTCATAGTTAGAATTGTACTTCCACCCCTTAGATAACCTATTTCCCAAAAGCTTTTTCCTATCCAGGGAAGAATTTGGTGTTACTTATAGTCACCCATAATTATTTAAGCTCTATGAATTTATCTAAGATTCTATTAATCTTCTTCCAAAACCTCCAATCTGATTTATTAGGCCCATAGATATTTCCAATTACATACTCCTTACCCTCAAGATAAATGTGTATAAATACAAAAGTCCTTCTTTGTCAATTATTTTTTGTTTAAGTTCATATTTCAGTTTTTAGTTTAACAAAATTGCTACCCCTCTTGAGGATTTAATATAGGATGAACTAATAACCTTCCCAACCCACTTTGCCTTAATTTTTGAGTGTTCCAGTTCCGAAAGATGGGTTTACTGGAAACCCATGATATCCATCTCTCTTAGTTTATAATAGCTTTACATTGGAGAGTTAATTCCTCCCACGTTCCAAGACAAAATTTTAACCATTATTTAATTAGTATAAAAATACCCATGTTGTTGGTGAGCTAATGGGCTAAGGGAGGAAGAAAGATAGAGCAAAGAGAGAGAAGAGAGAAAAAAACAAAACAAAAAAACAACAAACAATCAGACAGAACAACAAACATATCAAACATATAACTATAAAACCTTCCTGAACATCTTGTTCCATAAATCTTCTTCAAATCTTAACCTAATACGCCTGTATGGAAACTGAATTCCCTTATGTGTGGGAGAAAAAAAAAAACACTAAGTAGAAAACATCTCCACATATCAATATACAGTGACATAAATAAAAGCTGCTTCCTAAATAAAAAAACATCTCCACATATCCGTGTATAGAGATATAGATAAACTGTTGATTCTTTTGCACAGTGAATAGCAAAAAATAAAAATAAATAACTACTTCATAAGTAGACAACATCTCCACATATCAATATACAATGACTTATATAAAAACTGCGTCCTAAATAGAAAACATCTCTACATATCCGTGTACAGTGATATAAATAGACTGTTGATTTTTCTGCACAGTTAATAGCAAAAAAAAGAAAAAAGAAAAAAGTTTCTACTAAAAAACTACTTCTTAATTAGAAAACATCTTCACATATCCGTGTTCTGTGAAATAAATAAACTGTTGATTCTTTTGCACAGTGAATAAAAAAAGTTCTGCTGAAAACTACTTCTTAAATAGACAACATCTCCACATGTCCGTGTACAGTGATGTAAATACATTATTGATTCTTTTACACAGTGAAAAAAACTTCTATCTAAATATACTTCATCAGTATAACTTATTTTATTTCATGCAGTTTGATAAATATGTTTCAGTATATTTTATTATTAGCAAAATGGTACCATGGTAAAGGCATTAGTGGAACGTTTCTGCAATCTTTCTACAATATTTTGTTCTAATTTTTCAAACACGAATTGCCACAATATTGCTGCTCTATCTGCCAAAAACTGCTAAGAAATAGGCGCAGTTTCTACTTATAAGCCTTAAAGTGCTTCTTGTAATTATTAACACCTTTAAAATGTTTCACTCTAATACATCTGTAAATCGTGAAAACTACACAACTATTTTATTTGACAGATACAATTTATCTTATTTGCTTGACTTGGTTAAAAACAAAAATTAAAGACTGTTTTCAAATATATCTGCAAATAAATTTCATGTTAAATTGTCTAAATTTGATTGATATAAGAGGGTAGATTTATTAAGCAGCGGATGCTGCTATCTACCTACGAAGTTTCAGGTCCGCCTGAAACGTAAAGGGACATGATACCCAAATGTTGAAACACTTGAAAGTGATGCAGCATAGCTGTAAAAAGCTGACTAGCAAATATCACCTGAACATCTCTATGTAAAAAAGAAAGATATTTTACCTCAAAATGTCCTAAGTATTCAAACCCCATTGTAAAGGACTTTAAGCAGCACATCATTATTTCTGTCCTGGGACAGGCAAGGGAGTGAGACCTGTGCACACTCATGTTATTTCTTTATTCAGTTTAAGGAAGTTTACTATGAAATCTCATGAGAGTTAAGTGAAATCTCATGAGATCACAGTAAAAGAGTTCATGACCTCAGCACTGTTGATGCTGATTGGCTGTAGTTCATTTCTTCATATATTTTTTTTACCTGCAGCTGGACAGCAGCTGAAATATAACTTTTTACACAGCACTTACTCTGGTGAGCTGAGGGAATTGTGAGGTAAAATATCTTCCTTTTTATATAGAAATGCTCAGGTGATATTTTCCTGTCAGCTTTTTACAGTTATACTGCATCAGTTTCAAGTGATTTAGCATATGAGTATTATGTCCCTTTAAGTAAAGAAGCAGCGGTCGTAAGCAATCAACCCAATCCGATCCGAATGATTGACACCCACTGCTAGCAGCCAATTGGCCGCAAATGTGCAGGGGGTGGCATTGCACAAGCATTTCACAGAAATGCTTATACAATGTTAAATGCTGACAGAGATGCCGGACGGACAGGATTAGCTACAGCGAATCATGTCCGCCAGACATTTAATAAATTGACCCCATGGTCGTGACAGACAATGATAATAGTAAAAGTCTTTGAGAAAACTAAACTATTAGTTAATGATTTTTTTCTTAAAGGGACACTAAACCCAAAATGTTTCTTTCATGATTCAGGTAGAGAATGCAATTTTAAACAACATCCCAATTTACTTCTATTATCTAGTTTGCTTCATTCTTTAGATATCCTTTGTTGAAGAAATAGCAATGCACATGGGTGAGCCAATCAAATGAGGCATCTATGTGCAGCCACCAATCAAAAGCTACTGAGCCTATCTAGATATGCTTTTCAGCTAATTATATCAAAAGAATGAAGCAAATTAGATAATAAACGTAAATTAGAAAGTTATTTAAAATTACATGCTCTTTCTAAATCATGAAAGAAATAATTTTCATATCCCTTTAAGTTAATGCTGAAAATCTATAGACCTAGAGTTAATTTAACATGCATATTGTTATACTGTTAAAAGGTAAATGGTTGGAATATATTTCTAAAAATGTCTTCCAAGAACTGTGAGTGACAATTAACAGTAGATGCGCTTTTATCCAAAAACAAGCCCCATTTGTACTTATGTTTCTGTACCCCTATATAGTGCTGAGTTGCTGGAGCATTATGCATAGTAGATAATATTAACAGAGGTTATTACATAGCCTGCTACCCTAAAACAATTGCATCTGTTTAATACAAACAAATGCACTATTGAGGTCTGTATACTATATGAAGATTCAATGAGTTATGTTGATAAAGAATCTATTGATTTGCCATTGACCTGCTGCATTTGTCTATGTGTGCTACAGTGGAATGAGCCTGTTCAGTGCCCTTTATCTATATAATTTCTAGTCATTCCAGCTACTTAAAGGGACATGAACCCTAACATTTTTCTTTCATGATTCAGATAGATAATACAATTCTAAACAACTTTCTAATTTACTTCTATTATCTAATGTGTTTAATTATCTTGGTATCATTTGTTGAAGAAACAGCAATGCACTACTGGTTTCTAACTGAAAACATGAGTGAACCAATGACAATCGGTATATATATGCAGGCACCTATCAGCAGCTAGAACCTAGGTTCTTTGCTGCTCCTGAGCTTGCCTAGATAAACCATTCAGCAAAGGATAACAAGAGAAGGAAGCACATTAAATAATAGAAGTAAATTGGTAAGTTGTTTAAAATTGTATTCTCTATCTGAATCCTGAAAGAAAAAATTTGGGTTTCATGTCGCTTTAACAAAGGTTTGTATATAGAACTGCATTGAGTGCCTTATGGACAATTATTATATTATTGCATGTGAACAAATCTGTGATCAGAGGTTAAGACTGGAATACAAATAAAAATTCCATAAATACCTCAAATATATATATTTTTTTGTACTTTAGATTAATAATAAAAGGCTTAGCACCAAACTTTAGGTTGAAGGCTTTGTAATGTTGAAGGCTGTGGGTTCAAAGCCTATGAGTAATACTTCTCAGTTACAGATCTGCTCATGAACTGTACATTCTTACTTCATCCCTCCCAGATTGTCTAGGTATACATGGCCTCAGCAATTTTACAGGTTAAACAAATACAATAGGAATATTGTTAGTTTTATCACTCAACAACCTGCTCCTTATAAAATTAAGTCACAATCATGTTGGTTACATTTTGGTAGAGAGGATGATGAAGTCTCCTTGACCAATTAATTTATTTCTCTGAATTTAGTGTCTAAATCTTATATAATGCTTTGTGGTAGGGGCTGCAACATGAGGGGTGAGGCTGTACATGTGCATTGGTGAGATTGTGGTGAGTCTGGCTTCTTATTGGAAACTGGGACATTTGCCCTGATAGAGAAAGCTACAGGAATTACAGTGCGCAGACCTCCCACCCATTATAATCCTGCAATAACCAGGGTGGTTGGGAGGTATGGTACATAACATTTATAATCCATGACTACTAGTATAATATGTGCAATATGAATCTGGTATTTCATTTGCACAGCTCATCTTACAGAGCAATGCAGCGTTATTCAGGAAAGGAAGAGTGCTACAGAGAAATGTGCTTAGACTATAAATGAGATGCATGGCAAATACAAACTGTTTGTAAAGTCCAAACTAAGTAGAGTTGCTCTACAGAAACAAAAAGAGTTGGGATAACTTGCCAGTATTCTTAAAAAAAAACCAATTTGTTAAACCTTGAAGTCAAAGATGCTTTTGAAAGTGTAATCAGTGTCATCTAATGAGAGAAGTTAATTGCACAGTTTGGGGACATGTCTTTCTACTTTACAATTTCAAACAATGATTTACATATAAAATAGAAAAGCTACAATTAAGGTGCAGAGAACCTTCATGGCCAATGTAAAGAATACAAAACACAAGAAATACTTACAGCAACAGCTTCTAGGATTTGTTTAACAGCGTCAGCAGCATCCCTCTCACTGTAATACCCCTTTTCTACAATCCTGCAAATAATAAAAATAATCATTTTTTTATACCAATGATGGCAGATATATGCTCTATCTGAAATATATAATACTAATCTGAGTTATCATTTTTGCTTCCAGGTCCCTTTAAATTTAGACAATGAGGCCCATTTATCAATCTCGGTATGGAGCTTGAAGGGCCGTGTTTCTGGCGAGTCTTCAGACTCCCCAGAAACAGCAGTTATGAAGCAGCGGTCTAAAGACCGCTGCTCCATAACCCTGTCCGCCTGCTCTGATGAGGTGGACAGGAATCGCCGCAATTCAACCCTGATCGAATACGATCTGGTTGATTAACACCTCCCTGCTGGCGGACGATTGGCCGCAAGTCAGCAGGGGGCAGCATTGCACCAGCAGCTCTTGTGAGCTGCTGGTGCAATGCTGAATATGGAGAGCATATTGCTCTCCGCATTCAGCGAGGTCTTGCGGACCTGATCCACACTGTCGGATCAGGTCCGCAAGACCTTTGTTAAATTGGCCTCCATGTGTACATTTAAAGTTTAGAATAAAACAATAAGGGCTAGATTCCAAGTGGCGCGGTAACGTTAAGGTGGGTGCGAATTTGCAATATTGCAACCACACAAATTTGCTTGTGTATTACAAATTGAAAGTAAACGTGCACCGCCAAGCACAATCTAAATTTGTACAATCTTAATTTGTTTTAGTGCAACGAAAGACCTCAAGTAAAGTAAATGTGCACCAAACAACATAAATACAAATAAAGTGCTACACTCAAATATACACTATATAATAATGTATTATGTTTATAAGTGTTAAAAGGTGTATATATATATACATATATACATACACTTTGGAACACTTTCCACTCAAATACCTTAAAACATAAAAGAATCATTTTTTAAAAAAATTTTAATATGGGTTTAACTGTATATTTACTCCAATGTTCTTCACATAGTCGAAAATGTTCTTTGTATATATATATATATATATATATATATATATATATATACACACACATATATATATATATATATATATATATGTATTTATCTATACCTGTATATATTCATGTGGCTATTTATGTTTAGATGTATTTTTTTTTTTAAATGGATCAGATATATAAATATATATATATATACACATTTAAAAATAAAAAAAATGTGAAGAACATGCATAACTACCTTTTGTGTTCAGCACAATTGGTCTAATGCAGTGTCAGGTTAGGGCGTGTGTTAGGTTTTTTTCATTCACACCAATGAAGTCAATGGGGAGAAGAAGTTAACGTGGTTGCGATATCCGAAGTCCTGAAGTTAAAAGTTAAGTTTCTTTTTTTTTTTAATGTGAGCAAAAGCACTAAATAGCACTGAAATTGTATTATACCCCTAAATGTTTTATAACGGTTTAAAATTGTCATTTTGTCATTGGTGTTTGCAGTGTTTTACTAATTTAAAGCTTTTTATGGATACCCCGAAAAAGGTGGGCAACCTCTTTTATAAAAGATCTGCAGTCATAATAAGGTGCCGATTTATCAAGGCGTCAATCTTGATGCATTCGCTGAGGTCAATACGCTCGCCAGACATCGCTGACACAAAGCTACATTTGATGGTATTATTTATCAACACATCTGTCAAACTTACTCGCGTCAAGTTTGACACGAATAGCATCGGACTGTTGATAAATAAGAGGCTTCCATGTCACGGATATCCTTATTCATCAAATGATCTACCCTGAATGTTCATCAAATGAAGACAGTTTTGTCTGTTTTTCCCAACTTTATTAATACCGTTTCATTACTGTCCATGAACAAGCACATTTCTCTAAAGCTAATCATTTATTTTTCATCTGTTAATGTCCAAGAAATAGCTAGATTTATACCTGAACAAACAATATCTCAAAGAAAGTTATTTTTCTATTTATTTTTTATACAAAAAATCTGATATATGATATTTTCACATAAATTAATGTGTATTTGTAGTTCTAGAAATCATATGCTTATTTTTTAAAATGATTATTAATGCTAGAATGTGTACATATATATTAGCACATACTTGTATATATATGTGTTATGTCAGAAATTTTTTGCAAACATATTTACATGTCCCTAAATTGTTTTGTTTTTTTGTTCTAAACAATGTTGTCTTTCATATCTCTGTGTTTATTTATACCACTATATGTACATAGTGTAAATATATTATTATTCTGAGCAAGAATAATTGCGCATATAACATGTAATCAGGGTATCATGTATTTATTTGCAAAGAATGGATATTTTAAGAGCTGGGACAGTTTTCTTTCTGCACCTGTGTATCACTTCCTGATTGAAGTCTAGTTTTAAACACCATTGTCAAAAATATTACACTGTGTGGCCTAATGTCATCATCAATGTTTATCTTTAATACTAATTTCACATATACATACTGTATAATACACAATGTAACAAATGCCACTTACAAGTTCTGATGAGTGATCAATGACACAAGTATAGAGCAATTTGATTCGCTAGTGATTGTAGAAAATGTATATTTAATGCAGATTGGCTGATTTCATTAAAGGGACAGTCTACACCAGAATTTTTATTGTTTAAAAAGATACCTAAGGCCTTTATTACCCATTCCCCAGTTTTGCATAACCAACACAATATGTTTTACCTCTGTGATTACCTTGTATCTAAGCCTCTGCAGACTGCCCCCTTATCTCAGTGCTTTTGACAGACATGCAGTTTAGCCAACCAGTGCAGACTCCTAAATAACTCCACGGGAGTAAGCACAATGGTATCTATATGACACACATGAACTAGTACTGTCTAACTGTGAAAAACTTTTAAAATGCTCTGAGCTAAGAGGCGGTTTCAGTGGTTTAGAAATCAGTTGGAGCCTACCTAGGTTTAGCTTTTCAAAAAACCACCAAGGGAACATAGTAAATTTTACTGATAAAAGTAAATTGGAAAGTTGTTTAAAATTGCATGCCATATCTGAATCATGAACGTTTAATCTTGACTAGACTGTCCCTTTAATCACGTGATTATGCATTTCCCAATAAAAAGTGGTGGAAAATTTTACTAGTATGTGTTGTTTAGGAGTTTGAGTATTGCATGCAAATTTGGTGCGAAATATTGCTGCAAGTTTGTTGTGAAGTATTGCTGCAAATTTGGTGTGAAGTGGAGAGTGGGACCTGTCATTATAGGTGGTTTAGTCATTATAAATTTACATGGCAGGCTAAAATGATGGAAAAACAAATAAGAATAAACCAAAGATTTCTAAAAATGCTTTTGAAATTAATCTGTCCATTAAAATTACATGTGATTATAATATTGTTATTTAACATATTATTTAGACACTGAACATGCGTCTTTGTTGGCGCCGGTTGCTGGTTGATTAAGGCAGTAACATCCCATTGCATTCTATAGCATTCGCGAGCTGAAAGGTGGCAGATTGAACAGTAGGTTTGCGGCGTTGCAATAGACGCAAGCGTACCTGTTGAATGTTTGATAAATTTTAATTTGGTCGAATACGACATGTGAGATAGCGGTATCGCAGTTGAATGCTGGAATACTGCGAGCATCGATTTGTGTCAAATTTTACTCTACTGCGTATAAATTTTGCATCTAATTTGATGCAGAATTCCAGCGTATTCACAGTTGAAGCTTTGATAAATCGGCCCCTTAGTCTTATTTATGTAGGGCAAAAGAATGCTGAGTTTGCAATGAACAACACGTCGAAGAAAAATCCAGGCATGGAGGATAAGCTGAATGTCTGCTGAGAAAGACAGTATACTGCAGGAACAAAATATGCAAATACTCTACAGATCACATTAAATCAGCACGAATACTTATTTACTTATTATTATTATTCTTTACCTAGAGTAATAGTTTGTTTTAACTGTGACAGTGCAACATTATCTGGTTCACTTTTGGAAATAAACCTCATAGAAATAACTTATTTTTCAAATATGTATCCACTTATATAGACTAATGTATTATGAGTTTCAAGAAAAACAGCAACACTATCTTCACATGGTGCAGCAATGTTCAAAATAACCACACAAAATGTCTAGTAAAATGGTGGATATAATGAAAGACTGGTCTGTTGTCTGGTAATGATCTGCTTGATCATGACCTATCTACTTGAAGCTACTCTTGGTGCCCAGTGCTCCGGTCTCCATTGTTTAATACGAAGGTCTCTGGAAACAAATTTACCACAAATTTACACAACATGGGCCTGATTCATCTGTGACATGCACCATCTCTGTTGAAGCATCTTATAAAACTACAGATACATAAATACTTGAGTACATGGCTTGTCACGTTGGCACCTACAACATATCTTTATGACCATGCCAAAGGATAATGATCTATATTAGTATTAATATGTGCTCATGTGTATCCTTAGACATTGATAGTATTGCTATATTGTACATTCATTTGTTTAGTTTTTATATTGCATTTTTGGAGGTCCAGCACTGGATATTAATTAGGATTTTTATACAACATTTTGGCTTTAATTCCTAGACATAAAATGAATATTTTTTTTTATTTTTTTTAGCATTTACTGTATTTTATACTTGATTTTTTTCTGTACTCTTTCTCCGTCTTTCTTTATAGTTTTTTATAAACTTTCTTAATAGTGCAATTAGATCAACATTTTAAAACCATAATTTAGTTGATAATATGAGTAACGCACATGAAATTAAAGTATTCCATTGTCTCATATAAAAGTCACTGCTATCTTTTTTTTCTCTTACAATATATTATGCTAAAACAAAAAAATATTTTATTCATGTAAATTTTTCTGTATAAGACTTATTTTTTAAACGTTCTTCAAGGTTATGTTCTGAAAAGGCAATAAAAAATTAAAGAAAATAATTACCTGTAAATGACATGAGCTGTATGCCTGTGGGATTTAATTGCGTAATTGTGCTATGTTTGGATTTAATAAGCGGGAAGTAAGAATGGCTTATATGGCAACATTAAGTGCTGAAATGCTAATGTAGTTATACAATTTATACAATATACAATCAACTCTAAACGGTGAGCCAGAAGCAATGAAAAGTTACTTTGAAAATAAATTTCTAATATAAATGCTTGATGTTGACCCAAAAAATACTTCTCCTAAAAAGGGGTGTTTAATCTTAATAACTAAGGAGGAACTTTATGACTTGAAGGGCCAGTAAACACATTTTGACCTAGATTCCAAGAGGCGTGCTAATTTTTCTTTTCCCTGCTCGTGCGCTAACTGTGCTCAAGTTAAAAAACTAACGCAGTGAAAACTGGCTTGGTAAAAAAAAATAATTTATATTTATCTCACGCGATAACCCGACACTGCAGTAAATCAACTGCGCTAAAGCCGAAGGTGTGTTAGGAATACTTCACATTCCTATGTTCACTATCTTCACTAGAAGAAAATGTATACATATATATATATATATATATATATATATATATATGTATGATTTTGTTTGTAAAGTATATATAGTATATATACACATGTATAGAGATATATACACATATATAGACATGTACTCATACACATATTTAGATATGTGCCATATATCATATCCATTGTTATCCCTCTTAAAACCTTTGTATAAATATTAAAACTTTAATTTAAAAATTTATAAATGAGTGTAGTACTTTATTTTTAAATGTTTTTTTATATATTTTGTTCCATGCTATCATTAGTGCACCACTTGTACTCTAGCCCTTTATAAGTTTCATTAACACAGCTGTTGAATATGTTACTCCAGCTTGCATAATAAAGTCTGAAACATAGCTGTTGAATAAGCAACTCCAGTGCGCATAAAAAACTGAAGCACAGCTGTTGAATGTTCTTTTTATTTTAAAACATTTATTTCTATATACTGTATATTTTTTTTTTTGTAAAATATCTATCTATGCCTATATATCGAATGAAAAACTAATATATATATATATATATATATATATATATATATATATATATATATACAGTATATTTTCCACTTTACGAGAGCCAGGTTCCTGCTATTGTTCAAGTGTAAGAGGAGGTCACACTATATACTTGCCACTTTAGCCTATAGAAGCTGTTTTTTCTGATTTTTTTTTTTTTTTTTTCAATACTGCATACAAATATCCTGTATTTTCTGGTTGTATTCTAATTTATGGTAGAAATAAAGTATCATGATACACACTATAAAATTAGAAATTCAAGAAATAAAAGAAGCAGCGCTAAAAAGCAATTGAGGTTAAACTAAAAATTAATAAAAAATTTCATTTAAAGAACAAAATAAAATAATAAAGTTCAAAACATCATTTATTAATACACATCATATTTAAAAAGTCATATGTAAAAAAGTTAATACCATATGGGACCAAGTGGTACAAAAAGAGTAAAAAAAATAAAAAATCTCAAAAATTTCAAAAATTAAAAGTCCATTTGTTTCTCTATAGAGTCCAATCAAAAATAATAAACGGCTAGATTATGAGTTTAGCAGTATGGGTGAAAAAGCAGCATTAAGGCTCATAATGCTGCTTTTTCACTACCGCTGGTATTACGAGTCTTGCAAGTTTAGGGGCACTGCACACTTTTTTGGCCGTAACGCAAATTAACTTACGCAATTTGCGTAAAGTCTTTTTTCAATGGGACTTCCATAGCGCCGGTATTACAAGTTTTTTTTGGAGGGCCAAAAAGTGAGCGGTACAGCCTATCCCGCAAGATTCATAACGCAATCTAATGTCAGTAGTTATGAGTTTTACGCTACAAAGCTGTAGCATAAAACTCATAACTAAAGTGTTAAAATGTACACTAACACCCATAAACTACCTATTAACCCCTAAACTGAGGTCCTCCCGCATTGCAAACACTAAAATAAAATTATTAAACTCTAATCTGCCGCTCCGGACATCGCCGCCACTAGAATAAACATATTAACCCCTAAACTGCCGCACTCCCGCATTGCAAACACTAGTTAAATATTATTAACCCCTAATCTTCTGTCCCTAACATCGCCGCAAACCTACATTACAGTTATTAACCCCTAATCTCCCGTCCCCAACGTCGTCGCCGCCACTATACTAAAGATATTAACCCCTAAACCTAACCCTAACTCTAACACCCCCTAACTTAAATATAATTAAAAGAAATCTAAATAAAAATTCCTATCATTAACTAAATAATTCCTATTTAAAACTAAATACTTACCTATAATATAAACCCTAAGCTAGCTACAATATAACTAATAGTTATAGCTTAGGGTTTATTTTTATTTTACAGGCAAGTTTGTATTTATTTATTTATTTATTTATTTATTTTTAAATGTTTTTATTAAAGGTTTTGTAAATATATAACTCGCAGGACCCCTTTTTCAGTAATGGAAATGATCAGATTATTGGGTCATAGAACCCATCACAGAAAGTTCCGCATATTTGAAAAATAAAAAATAAATAAGAATACAGCAGGGCACTTTAGCTGGTATGTTTTGAGTGTAGAAAAACAAAGGTGGGGGGGGGGAGGGGTTCATATGTGAGGGGGGGGGGAATGTATTATCGTCAGTGTTTCTAGGCACCTGCATACGGTACCTATTAGCTAGAGTAGTCAGGTTGTTAACTGTCAGGTTAGGCGTCAGTCGTCAGAGCCTGTGGGTGCCAAAAAGTGTTGTGGTCATTCTTCCAGTCGGCCCAGGCCATCTCAAACAGGTCAGACCTATTAAGGTCAAAGTATATTGGCTTTTCCATGGTGTACAGATAGGCCATTGTATGGATAATATCTTGCCAGCTAGGGGGAACATCCCTTTTCCAAGCCTTAGCTATGTTGGTCTTGATTGAGGCCAGGAGGTAGACACCGAAAAGACTCTGGTGTCTGGGTAGATTGTGTAAATCTAAGTGAATGAGGGCAAGCGCCGGATCAGCAGAAACTCTAATGCCATAATCTAAAAGGGTACGTATTCCTCTTTCCCATAGTGGTTTAATGGCAGGGCATTCCCACCAGATGTGTAGCAAGCTACCGCGTAAACCACAACCTCTCCAGCACAGAGGAGATGATCCAGGGAACATCTTAGACAGTCGTGTTGGGACAAAGTACCAGTGAGAGAGCACCTTGTAATACGTCTCAAATATTGTTACACAATGAAGAGTCTTCTTAGTTAACTGGATGGCCCGTTGCCACATTTCAATAGGGGTGTCAGTACCCAGGAGAGTATCCCATCTCAAGAGATGAGGAGCCACAGTCGGTGGTGCCGTCCAAAAGGACGTAGTGTCTTGACAATGGTCGGATAAGCTTGCGCCCGCCTTGCCAGATAGACTTCCATGGAGTAAGGGGGCGGGAAGCAGGTGGAAGAAAGTTCCAGCTTCTTAGGAAACTCTGGATCCTGCAAAGTTCAAAATTGAGGAACTGAGGAATGATTACCTGCTGGTTTAGTTGTGATAAGGTTATGAACTCGTCTGGTTTTGTGGTGGACCAGAAATCTGAAACTTTAATAACCCCTAATTGAGCCCACGTGTTCGGGTGGGTATCAGGTAAGTTCGTGAGTAGGCCGGCTACCGAAGTTATGGGGGAGGGATGGGGAGCAATGAGCTAACGGTGTTGAAGCCTATCCAAGACTGATAGACACTCCAGAATAACCAGATTGTTTATGCACAGCATTCTACGACTATGATGTGGAATCCAAATAACATCCCGGAGAAGAACGTTGGGCGGCAATGATGCCTGCTCGAGTTCTCTCCACCTGTCATGGGACCGGAGTACTTCCCACTGGGAGATGTATTTATTTTATCTAGGTAGAATAGTTAGTAAATATTTATTAACTATTTACTAACTACCTAGCTAAAATAAATACAAATTTACCTGTAAAATAAAACCAAACCTGAGTTACACTAACACTTAACCTTACACTACAATTAAATAAATTACCTAAATTAAATAAAATTAACTAAATTACAAAAACAAACACTAAATTACACAAAATAAAAAGACATTATCAGATATTAAAACAATTACACCTAATCTAATAGCCCTATCAAAATAAAAAAGCCCCCCAAAATAAAAAAAAACCCTTAGCCTAAACTAAACTACCAATAGCCTTTAAAAGGGCCTTTTGCAGGGCATTGCCCCCAAAAAATAAGCTCTTTTATGTGTAAAAAAAAAAAAATACAAACACCCCCCAACAGTAAAACCCACCACCCACACAACCAACCCCCCAAATAAAATCCTAACTAAAAAAACCTAAGATCCCCATTGCCCTGAAAAGGCATTTTTATGAGCATTGTCCTTAAAAGGGCATTTAGCTCTTTTTCAATTGCCTAAACCCTAAGCTAAAAATAAAACCCACCCAATAAACCTTTAAAAAAGCCTAACACTAACCCCCAAAGATCCACTTACAGTTTTGAAGACCGGACATCCATCTTTAACGAAGCCAGAAGAAGTCTTCATCAAAGCGGCAAGAAGTCCTCAACAAAGCCGGGAGAAGTCTTCATCCAGTCTTCTGCAGTGGTCCTCCAGAAAGGCAGAAATCTTCATCCAGACGGCATCTTCTATCTTCATCCTTCCGACACAGAGCAGCTCCATCTTCAAGACATCCGGCGTGGAGCATCCTCTTCAATCGAAGTCTTCTTCCTGAATGAAGGTTCCTTTAAGTGATGTCATCTAAGATGGCGTCCCTTGAATTCCGATTGGCTGATAGAATTTTATCAGCCAATCGGAATTAAAGGTGAAAAAATCCTATTGGCTGATGCAATCAGCCAATAGAATTGATCTTCAATCCTATTGGCTGATCCAATCAGCCAATAGGATTGAGCTCACATTCTATTGTCTGATTGGAACTGATTGGAGCTGATTTTGTAATTTAGGTAATTGTATTTTATTTAGAGAATTTATTTAATTGTAGTGTAGTGTTAGGTGTTAGTGTAACTTAGGTTAGGTTTTATTTTACAGGTAAATTTGTATTTATTTTAGCTAAGTAGTTATTAAATAGTTAATAACTATTTACTAACTATTCTACCTAGGTAAAATAAATACAAACTTGCCTGTAAAATAAAAATAAAACCTAAGCTAGATACAAACTATTAGTTATATTGTAGCAAGCTTATGGTTTATTTTACAGGTAAGTATTTAGTTTTAAATAGGAATAATGTAGTTAATGATAGTAATTTTATTTAGATTTATTTAAATTATATTTAAGTTAGGGGGTGTTAGGGTTAGGGTTAGACTTAGGTTTAGGGGTTAATAAATGTAATATAGTGGCAGTGACGTTAGGGACGGCAGATTAGGGGTTAATAAATGTAGGTAGGTGGCGGTGATGTTGGGGGCAGCAGATTAGGGGTTAATAAATATAATGTAGGTTGCGGCGATGTCCGGAGCAGAAGATTAGGGGTTAATAAGTATAATGTAGGTGGTGGTGATGTTAGGGGCGGCAGATTAGGAGTTAATAAATGTATGTAGGTGACGGCGATGTTAGGGGCGGCAGATTAGGGGTTAATAATATTTGACTAGTGTTTGCTATGTGGGAGTGCTGCGGTTTAGGGGTTAATATGTTTATTACAGTGGCGGCGACGTTGGGGGCGGCAAATTAGGTGTTAATAAGTGTAGGTCGTTTGCAGCGACAGTGGGGGCGGGAGAATAGGGATTTAATAAATATAATATAGGTGTCAGCGATGTTGGGGGCAGCAGATTAGGGGTTAATAAGTATAATTTAGGTGTCGGCGATGTCGGGGCAGCAGATTAGGGGTTAATAAGTGTAAGATTAGGGGTGTTTAGACTCAGGGTTTATGTTAGGGTGTTAGGTGTAAACATAAATTTTGTTTCCCCATAGGAATCAATGGGGCTGCGTTACGGAGCTTTACTATGCTTTTTTTGCAGGTGTTAGACTTTTTTTTCAGCCGGCTCTCCCCATTGATGTCTATGGGGAAATCGTGTACGAGCACGTAAAACCAGCTCACTGCAGCTTTCAGCAGCGCTGGTATTGGAGTGCAGTATGGAGCTCAATTTTGCTTTACGCTCACTTCCTAATAACGTCGGGTTTTTGTAAACCTGTAATACCAGCGCTGTAGGAAAGTGAGCGGTGACAATAATGTGCAAGTTAGTACCCATATAGATCTCTTGATTTTGGGTTATCAGCAATAATAGTTAAGATGATATGTAAATAGTGTTAGTCCATTACAAAAAGGTGATTACTAATGGTTTACACTCTCTGTAATGTTACTTCCCCTTATGTAGTCTTATTAACTTTTGTCAAGCCGTTTTAATGTTCTACAATCTCTGTGTATGTTGTTTGGTAATTACCTTTAATCCACTCCAGTTTTAGCTGAATGTGTCTGCTTGTCAGTATTTCTTACTGTGCTGCTTATCAGGCTCCCGGAAACATCAGGTATGAAGCAGCGGTCTAAAGACCGCTGCTCCATAACTTGTCCGCCTGCTCTGAGGCTACGAACATCAATCTGCCCGATCCTATAAGATCGGGCTGATTGACATCCCCTCCTAGCGACCAATTGGCCACGAATCTGCAGTGGGCGGCATTGCACAAGCAGTTCAAAAGAACTGCTTGTGCAATGATAAATGCCGACAGCGTATGCTGTCGGCATTTATTGATGAGCGGCCGACATGATGCGCTACATTGTATAATGTCCGTCCGCACTTTAATAAATCGGCCCCCAAGTGTGTAACATGTATCCAGTTTTAGTTCAGTGTGTGTGCTTGTCAGTATTTTTCACTGCGAGATCACAGCTGAACTCCTGCTGGTCTTTGTGCATGTATTTCTCTAACATGCAGGTTGATTGTAGTAAATTACAGCTGTCAGCATACGTCCAGCCTGCCACGCCAGCTGTGTGTAATGTTCCAAACTTTGTAAAAAACGCCAACCAGGGTACGCCTCTACGTATTTCAGCTCTAGGAGCCTTTGTCAAGAGTGCCTTAGGTCTCTCCTTTTGTAGGGTAATTTTTTAATTTATTTTTTTAACTCCATGGCTTTCAATATATTTTTTATATTTTTTTAAAAACAAGTTTCATATTTTTCCCTATTTACAATTACTCCTTTGTAGTGTGTTGAAGTTTATGCAAGGAAGTGTTGCTGCCTTATTTCTTTAGTTTAAAAATAAAGATTGCTGGATATATAATTTTTAAATCATTAGCAAATGATTTGATCATTTTACTTCCCTCCTTGAAATCGAACCACTGGTCTCAGTGGAATTTGATTTGACCAAAAAACCTTTTATCTTTCCACTCGGCTAACCTTCATACACTGGAAATGTTTCTTTTTCATTCAATCTTATAAGCTGTTGTCTTCATTATTCAATAAATGTATAAATTATAGATGTAGTTCCTCCACTATCTACCTAACCACTTGGCCACTAATCTTAGCTATTCACTTGGTCCCCATAACAACATATTTTGAACTTTTCTAAGAAAAAAAAAATATGTAGCATAATAATAACAATGATGTGTACACATTGAACATGCTATTGATCATCCGTCCTATATGTATATTTAAATTCAGATGTAATTTCTGGATATTATAAAGTTCTTCAAATATTGCCAAATGAATAAGCATTTTTATTTTATAAAGTAAGGAGTATGTTTAGTTATGGCTAGATTATGAGTTGTGCGTTAGGGTTAAAAGGCAGCGTTTGCCGGTCCTAACGCTACTTTTTAACGCCTGCTGGTATTACGAGTCTTGCAGGTACAGGTGTACCGCTCACTTTTCTGGCCAGACTCAGAAATACCGCAAATCCACTTACGTCAATTCTATGGGACTTGCATAGCGCCGGTATTACGAGTCTGCCAAAAAGTGAGCGGTAGACCCTCTCCTGCCAAGCCTGGTACCGCATTTTAAAGTCAGTAGTTAAGAGTTTTACACTACAACGCCGTAGCATAAAACTCTTACCTAAAGTGCTAAAAAGTACACTAACACTCATAAACTACCTATTAACCCCTAAACCGAGGCCCCCACATCGCAAACACTAAAATAAATTTTTTAACCCCTAATCTGCCGAACCGGACATCGCTGCCACTATAATAAATATATTAACCCCTAAACCGCCGCACTCCCGAATCGCAAACACTAGTTAAATATTATTAAACCCTAATCTGCCATCCCTAACATCGCCGACACCTACCTACATTTATTAACCCCTAATCTGCCACCCACAACGTCGCCGCCACTATATTAAATGTATTAACCCCTAAAGTCTAACCCTAACCCTAACCCCCCCTAACTTAAATATAATTACAATAAATCTAAATAAAATTACTACAATACAATTACCTAAAACTAAATACTTACCTATAAAATAAACCCTAAACTAGCTACAATATAACTAATAGTTACATTGTAGCTAGCTTAGGGTTTATTTTTATTTTACAGGCAACTTTGTATTTATTTTAACTAGGTAAAATAGTTATTAAATAGTTATTAACTATTTAATAACTACCTAGTTAAAATAAATACAAATTTACCTGTAAAATAAAACCTAACCTAAGTTACAATTACACCTAACACTACACTACTGTGTAATTAAATAAATTAACTAAATTAAATACAATTAATTACAATTAAATAAAATTATTTAAAGTACGGAAAAAAACACTAAATTACAGAAAATAATAAAATAATTACAAGATTTTTAAAATAATTACACCTACTCTAATCCCCCTAACAAAATAAAAAAAGCCATACCCTACACTAAATTACAAATAGCCCTTAAAAGGGCCTTTTGCGAGGCATTGCCCCAAAGTAATCAGCTCTTTTACCTGTAAAATAAAAGAACCCCCCAACATTAAAACCCACCACCCACACAACCAACCCTACTCTAAAACCCACCCAATCCCCCCCTTAAAAAAACCTAACACTAACCCCTTGAAGACCACCCTACAGTGAGACGTCTTCACCCAACCAGGCAGAAGTGGTCCTCCAGACGGGCAGAAGTCTTCATCCAAGCCGGGCAGAAGAGGTCCTCCAGATGGGCAGAAGTCTTCATCCAGACGGCATTTTCTATCTTCATCCATCCGTGAAGATGTCTCACGGTAGGGTGATCTTCAAGGGGTTAGTGTTAGTTTTTTTTAAGGGGGGATTGGGTGGGTTTTAGAGTAGAGTTGGTTGTGTGGGTGGTGGGTTTTAATGTTGGGGGGGTATTTGTACTTTTTGTTTTACAGGTAAAAGAGCTGATAACTTTGGGGCAATGCCCCGCAAAAGGCCCTTTTAAGGGCTATTTGTAATTTAGTGTAGGGTAGGGCTTTTTTTATTTTGGGGGGCTTTTTTATTTTGTTAGGGGGATTAGAGTAGGTGTAATTAGTTTAAAAATATTGCAATTATTTTATTTTTTTCTGTAATTTATTGGGGGGGTTTTATTTAATTGTAATTAATTGTATTTAATTTAGTTAATTTATTTAATTATAGTGTAGTGTTAGGTGTAATTGTAACTTAGGTTAGGTTTTATTTTACAGGTAAATTTGTATTTATTTTAACTAGGTAGTTATTAAATAGTTAATAACTATTTAATAACTATTGTACCTAGTTAAAATAAATACAAAGTTGCCTGTAAAATAAAAATAAACCCTAAGCTAGCTACAATGTAACTATTAGTTATATTGTAGCAAGCTTATGGTTTATTTTATAGTTAAGTATTTAGTTTTAAAAAGGAATTATTTAGGTAATTGTAGTATTTTTATTTAGATTTATTGTAATTATATTTAAGTTAGGGGGGTTAGGGTTAGACTTAGGTTTAGGGGTTAATACATTTAATATAGTGGTGGCGACATTGTGGACGGCAGATTAGGGGTTAATAAATGTAGTTAGGTTGCGGAGACATTGGGGACGGCAGATTAGGGGTTAATAAATATAATGTAGGTGGCGGTGGTGTCCGGAGCGGCAGATTAGGGGTTAATAATATAATGCAGGTGTCAGCGATGTCGGGGGCGGCAGATTAGGGGTTAATAAGTGTAAGATTAGGGGTGTTTAGACTCGGGTTCATGTTAGGGTGTTAGGTGTAGACATAAAAAGTATTTCCCTTATAGGAATCAATGGGGCTGCGTTAGGAGCTTTACGCTGCTTTTTTGCAGGTGTTAGATTTTTTTTCAGCCAGCTCTCCCCCATTGATTCCTATGGGGAAATCGTGCACGAGCACGTTTTAGCAGCTCACCGCTAACGTAAGCAGCGCTGGTATTGAGGTGAGATGTGGAGCTAAATTTTGCTCTTCGCTCACTTTTTTGCGGTTAACGCTGGGTTTCTAAAAACCCATAATACCAGCGCTGTCTGTAAATGAGCGGTGAGCATAAACTGCTCGGTAGCACTGCACCCCTCCTAATGCAAAACTCGTAATCTAGGTGTCAGTGTTTAATATTGACTTTGCGTGGAGATTAAATTACATGCTATAATCTGTATCTAATTTCCTCCCTTGTTTTTAAATTATGTACTTCAGGGCAGAGGTCCATGATTTTTTATAGATAACAGAATTTATTTTGTATGAGTCTGGTCTAGTCTTTATGACTCTACAATGAAAGATGAGGAGTATATTAAGGTAATGATTAATATTAAGTTTATAATGCAACAATAATATATACTGTACTGCTTATACCTAGCTTCATTTTCTATTTGTGGGTTCTTTGCTATATGATGACAACCCATAGTTTTCTCTACATAGCATAGTATGTTTAAGTCTAGTTCAGCATTTAGACCTGAGGGGTGTAGAGTGTCAAACTCATAAATGAACCTGGCTTTTTCAAAAGTAAGGTTTTCTCAAAATCTCCTTTTCTATCATCTTGTTAACTTTCTTTATCCCACAAAATGTCATGTCTTTTATGTTTCTATTGTGGATCTCTATGACATGTTTATATAATACTGTTTCTTCTTTACCCTTTTCTATTTGCTATATATGTTCCCTTATCCTGTCGTTCAGTTGTCAACTTGTTTGCCCTACATATTAAAGGGCACACGAGCACTGTAACAAGTAAATTATATTCTTGTCTGAACATCTAATGGTGTCTTTTATTTTATAGGTCCAACCCGTTTTGGTTATCTTCACTGTTTTGGTTTTATTACTGGATTTACATGATTTGCAGTCAGAGCATGGGAAGAAACCTTGAAGTGTTTCAACTTCTAGATTTATTTGTTTTTTATTCATAGATTTCCTTTTGAATTCACTCGGGCCAAAATGATTTTGAGGTTTCTTGCCTTTCTGTAAAAGAATTTTACACATAGGGGTCCTCCCTTTATAAATGGGAACATTCCATTCATTTATAAAATTCTTGCTTTTCTTTCCCCTTTGTTTGTCATTGTGTCTGTCTATTTGATTTACACATTTATCTTTATCTTTCAGAAGATCTTCTCTCTTCAAAGATTGAACTATTTGATTTGTATTTTCAATTTTTGACTTATCATATCCCCTTTCTTTAAATCTATCTTCCAGTAATGCTGACTGAATGTCATATTCTTTTATGTAAGTGCAATTCGTTCTAAGTCTTAAAAATTGACCCTTAGGTACAGTATATTTTCTTTCCAAGTGTCTAAATGACAGCTAGAATAGTTGATGTAGTTATTTGTGACTGTTTTCATAAAGTATATTTTGGTTTTCAAACTTTCTTCCTCTACTTTTTTTGGAAGATCTAAATACCAACAATTATGGTCTAAACTTCAGTGCAGAATGGAGCAACCAGAAAATACACTTCCAAGATATTGAAATCTATTTAGAGGAAGAAAGTTTTAAAACCAAAATGTACTTTAAGAAAATAGAGGCAACAGAAGGTAGAGAACCACTGAAAAGGCATTCTCAGCTACACCCCCAGTTGAAATTCACTACAAAATCAACCTGCATTTTAGAGAAACACATGCACAAAGACCAACAGGAGTTCAGCTGTGATCTCACAGTAAGAAATACTGACAAGCAGACACATTCAACTAAAACGGGATACCTGTTAACACACAGAGAGTGGATTAAGATAGTTACCAAACAACAAACACAGAGATAGTGGAACATTGAAACGGCTTGACATAATACGTTAATAAGACTACATAAAGGGAAGTAACATTACAGAGAGTGTAAACCATTAGAAATCACCTATTTAAGATGGACTAACACTATTTACATATCATCTTAACTATTATTGCTGATAACCCAAAATCAAGTGATCTATATGGGTTTTAACATCTACAACCACTTTTTCCCCAGCTATTAACTTTATTATTTTTGATGGGACTCTCTATAGAGAAACAAATGGACTTTTAATTTTTGTGATTTTTTATTTTTTACTCTTTTTTACCACTTGGTCCCAATTAAAGTTTAGTGAACTTGTTATTTAAGAGAGCCAGATTTTTTACATTTGACTTTTTAAATATGATGTTTTGAACTTTTTTTTTTTTTTCTTTAAATTAAATTGGTTATTAATTTTTAGTTTTACCTCAACTGCTTTTTAGCACTGCTTCCTTTATTTCTTGAATTTCTGGTTGTATTCTAATAAAGAGACACACAAGAACTGCTTGGGCAATGATAAATACCAACAGTGTATGCTGTCGGTATTTATCGATGTGCGGCAGACATGATACGTTACATTGTATCATATCCGCTCGCACTAAATCAGCCCCTAGGTCTTCAATCATGTTAATCTGGTGAGCTCAAATTTTGTTTCTGCTCGAGCGCAACCATTTACTTTCAACCTGTAATTTGCAAGCTCATTAGCGTGGTTACAATATTGCTTAATGTGTCCTGCGCTAACAACAGCGCACCATTTGTATTCTAGTCCTAAAAACAACTTTAATACTATTTTAATATGTGCATCCTAAAAGTTTGTTGTGCCAATAACAGATTACTCAGTAAAATTGTGCATCCTACGATATTTTCTGTAAATTAACGATTACTCACCTGTCAAATAATTCTCCTCCAGTCACTAATTCAAGAACAAGGCTAATTTCTGTAGGTGTTTCAAAAATCTCCTTTAATTTTATCTAAAAGTTAATTGACAGAAATTTTCAAATTAAATCATGTGATCATACACAATTTTACAATACAGTAAGCAATTTATCATTTTCATTATCAGTATATATTAACATATTTTAACAAATAACATTAAAATCTACAATATACAATTCAAAATCAGTTATAGCTCAAATAAGACATTTTATAACAAGTGATAACACAGATAATGATGCATAAAAGCTTTCCATAAAGTTTTGCTCATTATAATATTAATTTATATTAACTGGACAAACAAGATCTCTGTATAAACTTTTTTTATTGATATACAGCAGTGGTTCTAAAACATTTTACAGCCACTGCCCCCTTGGTTCCATAAACTCATCCTCACCCCCCCCCCCCACCTTGCTTACCCTTAAAAATATGACACATGTATGCAAATATATTTTTTTTTGTGTTTCATTAATTAAAATTGTATTATCTTGATATTGTGATAGAAGCTTTTTGAAGTTGATAGTCACTCTGCATTTAGATATTACTTCACAAAATTGTTTTATTATGATAGATAGACATGTGCGTTTCGTTCCGGCTGAATTTAGTTTTCGGACGATTTTATGCTGATTGGGAGATTCGAATGCATCCGAATTTCCGAATCGGCACCATAACATAAAATTCCGAAAATTAATAAATCAGTTTCCGAATTTCCGTACCCATTATTCATATTCTGAATTTTTCATTGTCCTAATCTAAACCATACTTCCCCGACATCGCCGACACTAACTAAATCACTAAATAAAGCTATTTACCCCTAAATCG
Organism: Bombina bombina; assembly: GCF_027579735.1. NCBI lineage: Eukaryota > Metazoa > Chordata > Amphibia > Anura > Bombinatoridae > Bombina > Bombina bombina. The sequence goes on along the minus strand of NC_069500.1, from coordinate 269,659,802 downwards.
CCATTCCCCGACATCACCAACACCAACTAAATCACTAAATAAAGCAATTAATCCCCTAAACCGCCATTCCCCGACATTGCCGATGCTAACTAAACCTATCAACCCCTAAACCGCAGTTCCCAGACATTGCTGACACTAACTAAACCTATTAACCCCTAAACCGCCGTTCCCAAACATCGCCAACACTAACTAAACCTATTATCACCTAAACCACAGTTCCCCGACATCGCCCGACACGAACTGAAACACTAAATAAAACTATTAACCCCTAAACCGCTGTTCCCAAACATTGCCAACACTAACTAAACCTATTAACCCCTAAACTGCCGGCCCCCACATCGCAACAACCTAAATTAAACTAGTAACCCTTAAACCTAATACCCCCTAACTTTAACATAATTAAAATAGACCTAAATTAAAGTTACGCCGTTCCTGGACATTGCCGACACTAACTAAACCTATTAACCCCTAAACCACCGTTCCCAAACATCGCCAACACTAACTAAACCTATTATCACCTAAACCGAGGTTCCCCGACATCGCCCGACACGAACTGAAACACTAAATAAAACTATTAACCCCTAAACCGCTGTTCCCAAACATTGCCAACACTAACTAAACCTATTAACCCCTAAACTGCCAGCCCCCACATCGCAACAACCTAAATTAAACTAGTAACCCCTAAACCTAACACCCCCTAACTTTAACATAATTAAAATAGACCTAAATAAAAGTTACAATTATTAACTAAATACCTATTTAAATATAAATACAAACTTACCTTTGAAATAAAAATAAAACCTAAGCTTAAACTAATAAAACCTAACATTACTAAAAATAAAAAACCTAACATTACTAAAAATAAAAAAAACTAACATTACTAAAAAATTCAAACTACAATAACAAAAAATAATAAACACTAAAATTACTAAAAATAAAAAAACTTTTGTAAGGCATTGCCCTAAAGTTAACCGCTCTTTTGCAAAAAAATAAAAACAAACACACCCTAACATTACAAACCCCCAAACCCCCAAACTAAAAAAACCTAACAAAAAAAACCTAATCTACCCATTGCCCTGAAAAAAGGCATTTGTATGGGCATTGCCCTTAAAAGGGCATTCAGCTCTTTTACTGCCCTTAAAAGGGCATTCAGCTCTTTTTCGGCCATTAAAATAAAAAAAAGCCTTAATTTAAAAAAAAAAAACACCCCCCCCCAAAAAAAAAACAAAAAAAAATACCTAACACTAATCCCAAAATCAGTACTCACAGTTGCTGAAGTCTGGCGAAAGATCGTCATCCCAGCGGCGAAGCATCTTGATCCAGGCGGCTCCATCTGTATCCATTGCAGGACCGGCATCTTCTATCTTCATCCCAGCGGAGGCGGAACGGTTAGTGGATATGCGGAGGCGGAGGTCCAGGCAGAGGTCCATCAGTCTAATGTGGAGATCCTCTTCATGCGATCATCCACAGCACACTGAGGATTCAATGTAAGGTACCCCTTTTGCACTGTTAGGGGGTGTTGGTTTTTATTTTTTTTGCAAAAGAACTGTTAGCTTTAGGGCAATGCCCTACAAAAAGACCTTTTTAGGGCCCTTGGTAGTTTATTATAGATTAGGTTTTTCATTTTAGGGTGGGTTTATTTTTTAAAACAAGGTATTAGAATAGGAATAATTAAAAAAATTTGGATAATTTCATTTGTTATTTTTTGTAATGGTAGTTTTTTTTTAGTTTTTTTTGTAATTTTAGTGTTTATTATTTTTTGTTATTGTAGCTATATTTTTTTAGTAATTTTTATTTTTTTTATTTTTAGTAATGTTTAGTTAGTGTTATTGATGTGTGCGCTTGGCGGTTTAGGGGTTAATAGGTTTAGTTAGTGTCGGGGAACTGCGGTCTAGGGGTTAATAGGTTTAATTTGTGTTGGAGATGTTTGGCAACGGCGGTTTAGGGGTTAATAGGTTTATTTAGTGTTTTCGTTAGTGTCAGCAAAGTTTGGGAATGGCGATTTAAGGGTTAATAGGTTTAGTTAGTGTCGGCGATGTCGGGGATGTTTAGGGGTTAATAATTTTATTTAGTGATTTAGTTAGTGCCAGCGATGTTGGCGAACTCCGGTTTAGGGGTTAATAGGTTTAGTTAGTGTTAACTATGTGGGGGGGGCGACGGTTTAGGGGTTAATAGCTTTAGTTAGTGTCAGTGATGTGGATCACGGCGGCGACGGTTTTAGATAATTTTGTTTCGGCAATCACCAGCACATTAGTTATGTGTAGTAAAAACTTTTTTTTTCGGATCCTTTCATTTTTTCGGATCTTTTCGGATCCATTCTTTATTCATATGCATTATTCTATTCGAAACTTCAGAATAGAATAAGGCATATGAATAAAGAATAGATCCGAAAAAACGAACAGATCAGAAAAAACAATTTAACAAAACAATTTTTTTTAAAACTTAACTAAACTAAATTGCCGAAACTAAATTATTTATTTTACTAATAAAAACTAAACAAAATGATTTTTTTAGCGTTGCACATTTCTAATGATGGTCTTGATAAAGTGATACCAGATTCTCAGTGTCACTTAGTAGGAGTCTAAAATCACCATGTTTAGAAATCTGGAGCATAGTTGTAAAACTGCAGCAATAAACTTTGTGGAATATGTATTCTACTTAGCAAAGTGTTATGTAGCACACACTGCAAAGTTTATTTCTGGCAAGAGAAGACTACAAACCTATCTTAGGTGTGTGCAAAGCTACTCAGGCAGGCACAACAGGCCTTTTGCTATGTTTCCTGCTACTACACAGTTATTCCAATCTGTGCAGTTAATATTAACAAAATGTGCTACTGTGCAGCACTGATAAAACAAACAATGCAACCATTCTGTGCAAGTGGTTGCAATTAATTGCAATCAGAAATAGTATTAATTGAGAATAAACCTAAGTTACAAAAGGAAAAACCTTAAAAGCAGAGAGAGGTAAAATGTTGAATACAAAGGAAGATAGTTTTTTTGCTTTAGACATCTAGACTAACGGGCAACTAATTATGATCACTGAGCTTGAGGGGACCGGGACCCACTAGCATCCTCTTCTACTCCTTATCTACTAGTACCCCCTAAGGTAATCCCAGCGCCCCTTCCATCTCTCATGCTTATCAGTGCTTCCCTTAGTAATCCCACTGCCCCCAGGGAACCATTGATATACAGTATAGAAAAGCCAATTTAGCATACAGTACAAAGAGTGTAAATTTTTTTTCAAATTATATGTTTATACTTTGAGGAAACATTGAGCAGACTTGTTGAGCCTATGGTTATATTGTTATCTGCCATCAAAATCTATGTTGCTATGTTTCTCCGTTACAATGAGCCTAGTCATGATGTGATGCATGTTTTCATTTCCTTGCCATGCCAGTTTACAGGTGACTATTTTTGTTGTATATATGGACATGTGTGCAGCCAAACGGAAGCTGCATTTGTATTATTGGCTAGTTATTTATGCTGTTATTGTAGTAATGTCCATAACACTGGCAAATTTATTTTTTATGGTGATTTAATAATAATTTAACATCATTCAACCTGAGCCATTTATTGATACAGGATAATTAAGTATTCTTTTTACTGTTAAATATAAACATATGCTGGTATTGAAAGTGTTGACTTAGTTCTTTATTTATCTCTGCATCAATCTCCCTAATAAATCAGACATTCAGGGCCATATGTACAGCAAATAGCAAATTAGTGACCTGCTATTATGTCTATAATGTGCTATAATTTGCCATTGTCACACTACATTGTTGTATCAAATGTTACCACAGAGTAACTGCAGATCTTCAACAGATGAGCTTGCCAGGGACTATTTGAGATTCATCAAAAGCTACAAACTGTTTTCCTCCTATGGGCCATTTTAATTGTAAACCTCAATTGCAATTTACTATTATTAATGTGACATAGATCATCTTGCATGATGATCAAAAGTGCCACAAGGTGCAATGTATTCTAAAATATTCCAAGTGGCTGACATCAGTGTTTAAAGGCAGCATCGCCAAGAGGCGTTTTACTATACATAACAATGGGTGGTGATACTGCTGAAATATTCAAAGTAGCATTGCCACCTACATTGACAATGTAAAGTAAAGGACCCCTTTTTAATATATCACCAAAAGAAATAACCATACCTATTAGCCCCTAAACCAATATAACCTTCACCACAAACTATCCCTATACTACTAAGCCCCCTAACCTCCAATACCCCAACACAAGCTACCCCTACACTACTTAACCCCCTAACAGCTACTCTCCCTCAAGACCCTAACCTAACACTCGCTAAGTTACAAAATAAACACAAGAATTACAAGAAAAAAACAACAAATAACCAAAAAGAAAAGAAAACTCAACCAGTAAGACCTATATATAACTTTAAAAAAGCCCATCCCTAAAATAAACCCTAAACTAACAATAAAACCTACTCTAAAAGTTTTCAGGGCATTTGTCGGGCAGTGCCCTAGTAGAAGTGTATCTCTTTTGCAGAAAACAAATCCCTGTACGAAAAACAAAGTGACACCTCACCCCCTCAAATAAAAATCCTTAAATTAACCTATCCACCTATCCTAAAAAAGAAACCCTATGAAAGGGCATCAGCGATTAGGCTCTTTTGTGGGGAAAAAAACCCTATCCTAAAAAAAGATGCCCTGAAAAGGGCATAGGTTATTAGGCTCTTTTGTGCGAAAAAACCCTATCCTAAAACTAAAAAAACACCCAAAAAAAACCTACCGCTAAACACCAAATGTTGGTATTCACCAAACTTGAATCTGGCTCCTTAGAAGGGCAGCCATGGGTCCATGGTAGTACTCCTCTGGGGCTGTCCTCTTCTTCCATCTTCTTTTCTCCTGATCTTCCATCTGATGTATCTTCATGCTGTCTCCTCAGCACACTGAAGCTTGAATGCAAGGTTTCCCCATTATATAGGGGTGCCGTTGCATTTTGGGGGTTACTTTAGTTTTAGGATAGGGTTTTTCTATGCAAAAGAGCTAATTGCTTCAACTAGGGAGCTGCCTGATGAATGCCAATTTTTAGAGTAGGTCTTAGTGTTAGTTTAGGTTTTTTTTAGGGGTGGGCTTTTTTTTAAAGAGACTTTAGTTTTAGGATAGGTCTTACTGGTTGCTGTTTTTTATGTTTGGTAATGGGGGTTTTTAATTTTGTGTAATGGTAGTATTTTTTTCTTTTTTGTAATGGTAGTGTTTTTCTTTTTTGTAACTTAAGGGGTGTTAGGTTAGGGGTCTTGGGGGGCTTAGCTATTAGGAGGTTAAGAAGTATTTTGCGAAGGGGGTTGTGGTGGTCTAGGGGTTAACAGTGTAGAGGGTTATGTACTGTATATAAATTTTTTATACAATGTATATTATTGTAATTATTGTATTTTTTTTAAACAGCTGTTTTTTTGCACTGTTAAACAATGCAGTTATGTAAAAAAATTAGTTAACATGGAGACTCAGATATCCCAGTATGCAAAGATATATCCTTAAAGAGTTATTCCCATTTCCAAGGTAATGCACATGCCTTTTAAAAGTGTTTTCTTTTGCACTTTCTTGTATGTGCCTGTGTATCAGTGTGTGTGTCTGTGTCACTGTGTGTACATGTGTGTGGCTGTCTGTATATGTGAGAGTGTTTGTGTGTGTGAGAGAGAGATTGTGAAAGTGTATGTGGGAGGGTGTGTGTGTGAGAGAAAACGAGAGCGTGAGAATGTGTGAGAGTGAGTGTGTGTGTGAGAAAGAGTGAGTGTGTGTCTGAGGGCTAGAGAGTGTCTGTGTGTGTGAGAGAGAGAGAAAGTGAAAGTGTATGTATGTAAGAAAGTGTGTGAGAGAATGAGTGTGTGTGTGGGATAGAGTGAGAGTGTGTGTGAGAGTATGTATGTCTATGTTAAGTTTGTGTATGTGTGCTATATCTTTAACAACATTTTCAGGTTTGTCTACACTCAAGAACAAAGCACACATTTTAGTCAGTTGGACAAAAATTGTACAAGTGAAATTTTCTTTGCACAGTGCTCAAAATAAATCAAAGGGAAAATTGCATTAAAAGTGTTTGTAATTTGTAAAAATAACCGTATTTACACAGTCAATTGTTAGCTGTTGGCTGTTTCATATGCTATGTAGCACCCTTATGTATTTGTGTAATTGTTTTTTTTAAAGCATCCTGAGTGACTTCAGCTGGGTACGACATTGATCTAAAGTAGTTTTTTTTCATATTAGCATATAGTAAAGGACCACTAACTACAGAGTAATTGCTTAATCAAGAAGTGCATAATAAAAACACAGTGCACTACCACTTACTCTTAATTTTATCATGATAATGTAGTAAATATATAAATAAAAACTATTCCCATAATCATACTGTAACATTCATTGCAAAATACTTAATGATAGGCAAGGAACATTCATACTCTTTACTGTTTGCTTAACTGTATGTAATTACTAAATTATAAAAATATTTATAACATTTGGCCAAATTTCTTAAAGAAAAAATGCTCTGAAGTGTTATTTGTACTTGTAAATCAATAATGGACATCTGTCTGTGGCTGGGTTTTCTGATATTCTATATCTCATGATGTTCAAGAGCTAAGTATGGAGGCTAAAGTTTATGCAATGTGAACCTCATATGCATGTCACTTCCCAGAATCTGAGGTTGCAATGAATTCAATGCATAATTAGTGGTTCCCTGGGGAAACTGCTATATAGACATCTGAAACAAGCTGGCATGACATATGGCTCTGTGGGTGTTATTATTGCTATAATTTCTTTTCTTTTTTTTATAAAACACTTTGGGCCAAATTATGAGTGGAGCATTAACAGTTACGCACGAGCGATAAGAGGTTTATCACTGGTTTACCTCTAGTAACTAGTATTACTAGAAAGTAAACATGATCGCTTAAGCACAATTGTAAATTCCGCTAGAATGATTACTGCGTTCTCAGAGTTCTGGTTAACTGTTTTGCAAAACAAAGAAGTGTCACAAAAACACATCAAAATGTATTACAAAGTACAGTTGCACTCATAATAACACCATGTAATAAAAATTATTATAAAAAATATTGTACAAAAAAAGTTATAAGGGGTTCATTGATATGAGGTGGCCTAGCTATCAAGCTCCGAATGGAGCTTGACGCCCTGTGTTTCTGGCGAGCCTGCAGACTCGCCAGAAACAGCAGTTATGAAGCAGCGGTCTAAAGACCGCTGCTCCATAACCCTGTCTGTCTACTCTGAGCAGGCAGACAGACATCACCACAATTCAACCCAATCGAGTACGATCGGGTTGATTGACACCTCCCTGCTGGCGGCCGATTGGACGCGAGTCTGCAGGGGGCGGCGTTGCAGAAGCAGCTCTTGTGAGCTGCTGGTGCAATGCTGAATACGGAGAGCGTATTGCTCTCCGCTTTCAGCGAGGTCTTGTGGACCTGATCCGCACTGTCGGATCAGCTCCGCAAGACCTTTAATAAATAAGCCTCGAGGTCTCAGTTGTTAGAAAAGGCAGGCAAAGGGCTTTAACATAGAGATACAAATAAAAATGTCTAAAGATGGGATCTGCTGTCAGTGTAATAGCCACTGGAAAGTTCTAGCCCGCTCTCAAGCACCGGTCACAGTACGGTGCAACCAAATCTGGTGAGCCTTATTTTATCTGCACCTTTACATACCAATCTGTATGTAATACACTATGAGGCGCCCTCTTCTTTTGTCTTCATTTTCACAGATCACCCAACACACCGGGTTCTAAAGCAGATCATTGTGTCATCTGCTGGTGTTTATGAACTGCATCATATACCGAGAATTGGTATACAAGGTTTAATTCTGACTCTAACATTTCATTGTTAACCACAACATATATATGTGCGCCCCCTCAGTATACCCTCTCAGGTTTCTATTTGCTGTTTATTTACAGACATATATACACATAAAAACACATAAATACATATGTACACATATATAGACATATATATATATATATATATATATATATATATGCATTGGAGCGCTTTGCAGTTAAGTAGAGGAAAACATGTAAAAGCATATTTATGCAATTTTCATATTTATGCATTTAATAAAGAATAAAGTTATACTGTGTATTTACTGTAAATATTTCACATTCCAATGTTCTGCACATAGGGGAATATGTTCTAAATATTTATAACTAGATATTCCTATCCTATATATATATATATCTGTATATATCTATACCTATATATATTCATGTATATAAATATAGGTATTGATATATATTGTACCAAAATACCATCAGATAGATATATGTTGAAATATGAATTTATGAATAAATAGAACATATTCTTCTATGTCTGTTTATCGCACATGAGAATATGCAATCAAGTTTGCTCCATTGACTTCTATGGGGGAATACGCACACGCGATATTCTAAGTTCAACTTTTTGCGCTCAACGGGTTAGTGCAAGAGTGAAAACAGTTTACTTTCAACTCATAATACGAGCGCAGCCCGATTAGCTCAAAAAGCTTATTTATAGCAGAGTTAAGGCTCGAGCGGGAGTGTTAAATAGTGCTCCACTTGTAATCTGACCCTTTATTAAATGGAAATACATGCAATTTTATGTGCAGATAATAAAAATAAAATGTAAAAAGTTATATTTCTTACAGCTGAAATATTTATTATTTGAAGTTTTCAATTATGTAAAAGATCGTGGGGCATATTTATCAAGCTCCGTACAGAGCTTGATGCCCCGTGTTTCTAAAGACCGCTGCTCCATAACCTGTCTGCCTGCTCTGAGGCGGCGGACAGAAATCAACCCAATTGAATATGATCGGGTTGATTGACATGCCCTGCTAGCGGCCGATTGGCTGCGAATCTGCAGGGGGGCGGCATTGTTCCAGCAGTTCACAAGAACTGCTGGTGCAATGATAAATGCAGAGGGCATATGCTGTCGGCATTTAACGATGTGCAGCAGACATGATCCGCTATATCGGATCATGTCCGCTCGCTCAATCATAAATATGCCCCCATATCTCAACATGCTATGTTGTCAGAAATATAAGTGTTTCAGTTATTTGTAGGAACTAATAAAACATTACCCTAGAAAAGTCTGAGTTAAATAAACATTACAGTAGATGGTGTAACTTACAATATTTGGATGTGAAAGACGTAGTAGGACCCCAATTTCTGTTCGTACAATTTTCTTGTCTACCTGAATGAATAAAAGAAGAAAAAAGGGAAAATATATTAAGTAGTTTTAGATCTCTTAAAATAACATCTAAAGAAAGCATAAAATTCCTACTGCAATACTTGATACACACATTCTATAGAAAGTTGCCAGGTGGCCAGTATTCAACTGGAAAATTCAGTGTTTCAGGAAAATCTATATAAAAATAGTGGACACTTAAATGTAAAGTTGTTTTTTAACCCCTAATGCCTAACTGACATAGATCTACATCATATACTACATAGCCCATTGTACCACATAATGTAGATCTATGTAAGAGCTTCAGGAAGCTCCTGCAGCCACGGTTGTCAAGTGACAGCCGAGAGATGCTCTTTCTGAGCTGCAGGCATCTCTCTTCACACGGTAACAGACAGTGACATGCCTGTATCACTGTCTGTAATGATCATCGCTGGTGCCGGTGGGAGGTGTGGGAGGCAAGGCGGGAGCTGGTTAGGCGGCCCAGTGGCGGAGGGGGGAGGGAGGAAGTGGGAGTTGCCCTACACTGCAGAAATATATTTTGAAAGGAGAGGGAGAGATGGGGTGCTGCATTACAGAAGAAAGGTTGGGATGGGTGCCCCTAAATAACGATCATGGGGACCCCTTCACTACAGAATAAATAAAAAATATAAATAAATAATATAATTTAAAAAATATATAAATTTGGTACTGGCAGATATATATATATCAAAGCATGTTGCCAAGTCCATCATATAAATCACCATTCGTAGAAGGGCACTCACAGGATTTAAAACAAATATTCTTTATTCTTCACTTTTGTTAAAAATGTCACGTTTTTACGTTTCGGCACGACATCAAGCCTGTTTCAAGACAACATGTTTTGTGAAAACATGGTGCAGCGTCCAGGCCGTACTGCTGATCAGCTGGCGTTCTCAAGCCGTGTATATATATATATATATAAAAATATAGTTTTGATAGGTAAATGGAAAAAAAAACAAGGCTCTATTTAAATGGAATGATAGTGAAAATGATAAAAATTCTCCAGTATTTTGGGCACCTTTTTCTCGGAAATTCTTGGTAGCAAAGGGGTTAAAGTTCCCTGAGTGGCAACTGCATTTTAAAGGTCTCCTGTGCTTTTATGCATTACAAATATGGCCCAAAAAGAGGAAACACTGTTCATGCACTATTCTTTGTGTTACTGGCAACCAAAGAGAGACTTTGGCTACTTCACTTAATTAAAGGTAGTGCACAGTTGTCCCCTTTCTAGTTTATTTAGTTTGAAGGATAGCCTTATGCTGCAACTTATCGCCAGGCATTCCCGATGTCCCTCACAGTATTTGTCTTTACAACCCCTTTTAAAAGTTTATTTCATTAATCAACCTCCCTCTCTGTGAAGAAGTGCTTCCCCAAATTACCCTTCCACCTGCCACCCTTGAAACTAAGATTATGACCCCTTGTTCTTGAATTGCTCCTTTGACATAAAAAACCCCAAATGCTTAAAGCCGATTTTTTTTTAAGCACCTTAATATATTTGAAAGTTTCTTTTCTATAGCCTATTCCCCTTTTCTACTCTAAGCTTTAAATATTTAGAGCATTGAGCATTTCCTGGTAAGTTTTAGTTTATTAGACCATGTACCATTTTAGTAGCCCTCCTTTGAACTGATTCTAATTTATTTATATAATTCTGGAGATAAGGCCTCCAGAACTGCACACAATATTTAAGATGAGGCATAACTAGTGACCTGATAAGTGGCATACTTGCTGTTTCTGCTACAAGTACATCTACCAGTAAAACCAAGCATTCTACAGGCCTTACACGCTGCAACATTACATTGTTTAACACATTTAAAATAATTCCCAGGCCCCATTTCTCTTTTGTAACAGTCAGTATAGTTTGATTAGGTCTGTCATTTTAACCTTTAGATGTTTCTTTCCCAAATACATAATTTTGCTAGAGACAGATCTAGAGATAATAATGAAAACAGAACATGTTGCAATGAGGTCATTTACTGCATGTCTTTTTTAGCTTAACAGAAATAGGTTTAATTGTCCTAGCTCAACAGTAAAATATTTCTCCTTCTCAATTTCTGTTTTGTCCCATGGAGAGCTGCCTCCTGCATAAAAAGAACATGGCATCTATTTATCAAGCCATCAACTTACTTGCATTCGACGGCACCAATATGCTCGCCTAAGATAGCCTTACATCGCTGCCGCGGACCTGAATACGTTCTCCAAAATTACCAAAAAAGCTGTCAAAAAGCCGCGCACCAAGTACAGTGCGATGAGCAGCGGACTGTTGTTAACTAACAGTCATCGATCTCGCTGCCCTTCGGCTTTTTCCCAGCTTTATTGCTACCCTGTCACTAAACACCCACACTATACTATACTGTTTACCCCTATACCGCCGCTCCCGGAGCCCAGCGCAACTCTAATAAATGTATTAACCCCTAAACCGAAGCTCACGGACCCTGCCGCAACTAAATAACATAATTTATGTAAGAACTTACCTGATAAATTCATTTCTTTCATATTAACAAGAGTCCATGAGCTAGTGACGTATGGGATATACATTCCTACCAGGAGGGGCAAAGTTTCCCAAACCTTAAAATGCCTATAAATACACCCCTCACCACACCCACAAATCAGTTTAACGAATAGCCAAGAAGTGGGGTGATAAGAAAAAGTGCGAAGCATATAAAATAAGGAATTGGAATAATTGTGCTTTATACAAAAAAATCATAACCACCACAAAAAAGGGTGGGCCTCATGGACTCTTGTTAATATGAAAGAAATGAATTTATCAGGTAAGTTCTTACATAAATTATGTTTTCTTTCATGTAATTAACAAGAGTCCATGAGCTAGTGACGTATGGGATAATGACTACCCAAGATGTGGATCTTTCCACACAAGAGTCACTAGAGAGGGAGGGATAAAATAAAGACAGCCAATTCCTGCTGAAAATAATCCACACCCAAAATAAAGTTTAACAAAAAACATAAGCAGAAGATTCAAACTGAAACCGCTGCCTGAAGAACTTTTCTACCAAAAACTGCTTCAGAAGAAGAAAATACATCAAAATGGTAGAATTTAGTAAAAGTATGCAAAGAAGACCAAGTTGCTGCTTTGCAGATCTGGTCAACCGAAGCTTCATTCCTAAACGCCCAGGAAGTAGATACTGACCTAGTAGAATGAGCTGTAATTCTTTGAGGCGGAGTTTTACCCGACTCAACATAGGCAAGATGAATTAAAGATTTCAACCAAGATGCCAAAGAAATGGCAGAAGCTTTCTGGCCTTTCCTAGAACCGGAAAAGATAACAAATAGACTAGAAGTCTTACGGAAAGATTTCGTAGCTTCAACATAATATTTCAAAGCTCTAACAACATCCAAAGAATGCAATGATTTCTCCTTAGAATTCTTAGGATTAGGACATAATGAAGGAACCACAATTTCTCTACTAATGTTGTTGGAATTCACAACTTTAGGTAAAAATTCAAAAGAAGTTCGCAACACCGCCTTATCCTGATGAAAAATCAGAAAAGGAGACTCACATGAAAGAGCAGATAATTCAGAAACTCTTCTAGCAGAAGAGATAGCCAAAAGGAACAAAACTTTCCAAGAAAGTAATTTAATGTCCAATGAATGCATAGGTTCAAACGGAGGAGCTTGAAGAGCTCCCAGAACCAAATTCAAACTCCAAGGAGGAGAAATTGACTTAATGACAGGTTTTATACGAACCAAAGCTTGTACAAAACAATGAATATCAGGAAGAATAGCAATCTTTCTGTGAAAAAGAACAGAAAGAGCAGAGATTTGTCCTTTCAAAGAACTTGCGGACAAACCCTTATCCAAACCATCCTGAAGAAATTGTAAAATTCTCGGTATTCTAAAAGAATGCCAAGAAAAATGATGAGAAAGACACCAAGAAATATAAGTCTTCCAGACTCTATAATATATCTCTCGAGATACAGATTTACGAGCCTGTAACATAGTATTAATCACGGAGTCAGAGAAACCTCTATGACCAAGAATCAAGCGTTCAATCTCCATACCTTTAAATTTAAGGATTTCAGATCCGGATGGAAAAAAGGACCTTGTGACAGAAGGTCTGGTCTTAACGGAAGAGTCCATGGCTGGCAAGATGCCATCCGGACAAGATCCGCATACCAAAACCTGTGAGGCCATGCCGGAGCTATTAGCAGAACAAACGAGCATTCCCTCAGAATCTTGGAGATTACTCTTGGAAGAAGAACTAGAGGCGGAAAGATATAGGCAGGATGATACTTCCAAGGAAGTGATAATGCATCCACTGCCTCCGCCTGAGGATCCCGGGATCTGGACAGATACCTGGGAAGTTTCTTGTTTAGATGAGAGGCCATCAGATCTATCTCTGGAAGCCACCACATTTGAACAATCTGAAGAAATACCTCTGGGTGAAGAGACCATTCGCCCGGATGCAACGTTTGGCGACTGAGATAATCCGCTTCCCAATTGTCTACACCTGGGATATGAACCGCAGAGATTAGACAGGAGCTGGATTCCGCCCAAACCAAAATTCGAGATACTTCTTTCATAGCCAGAGGACTGTGAGTCCCTCCTTGATGATTGATGTATGCCACAGTTGTGACATTGTCTGTCTGAAAACAAATGAACGATTCTCTCTTCAGAAGAGGCCAAAACTGAAGAGCTCTGAAAATTGCACGGAGTTCCAAAATATTGATCGGTAATCTCACCTCCTGAGATTCCCAAATTCCCTGTGCCGTCAGAGATCCCCACACAGCTCCCCAACCTGTGAGACTTGCATCTGTTGAAATTACAGTCCAGGTCGGAAGAACAAAAGAAGCCCCCTGAATTAAACGATGGTGATCTGTCCACCACGTTAGAGAGTGTCGAACAATCGGTTTTAAAGATATTAATTGAGATATCTTCGTGTAATCCCTGCACCATTGGTTCAGCATACAGAGCTGAAGAGGTCGCATGTGAAAACGAGCAAAGGGGATCGCGTCCGATGCAGCAGTCATAAGACCTAGAATTTCCATGCATAAGGCTACCGAAGGGAATGATTGTGACTGAAGGTTTCGACAAGCTGTAATCAATTTTAGACGTCTCTTGTCTGTTAAAGACAGAGTCATGGACACAATCTATCTGGAAACCCAGAAAGGTTACCCTTGTTTGAGGAATCAAAGAACTTTTTGGTAAATTGATCCTCCAACCATGATCTTGAAGAAACAACACAAGTCGATTCGTATGAGACTCTGCTAAATGTAAAGACGGAGCAAGTACCAAGATATCGTCCAAATAAGGAAATACCACAATACCCTGTTCTCTGATTACAGACAGAAGGGCACCGAGAATCTTTGTGAAAATTCTTGGAGCTGTAGCAAGGCCAAACGGTAGAGCCACAAATTGGTAATGCTTGTCTAGAAAAGAGAATCTCAGGAACTGATAATGATCTGGATGAATCGGAATATGCAGATATGCATCCTGTAAATCTATTGTGGACATATAATTCCCTTGCTGAACAAAAGGCAATATAGTCCTTACAGTTACCATCTTGAACGTTGGTATCCTTACATAGCGATTCAATAATTTTAGATCCAGAACTGGTCTGAAGGAATTCTCCTTCTTTGGTACAATGAAGAGATTTGAATAAAACCCCATCCCCTGTTCCGGAACTGGAACTGGCATAATTACTCCAGCCAACTCTAGATCTGAAACACAATTCAGAAATGCTTGAGCTTTCACTGGATTTACTGGGACATGGGAAAGAAAAAATCTCTTTGCAGGAGGTCTCATCTTGAAACCAATTCTGTACCCTTCTGAAACAATGTTCTGAATCCAAAGATTGTGAACAGAATTGATCCAAATTTCTTTGAAAAAACGTAACCTGCCCCCTACCAGCGGAACTGGAATGAGGGCCGTACCTTCATGTGAACTTAGAAGCAGGCTTTGCCTTTCTAGCAGGCTTGGATTTATTCCAGACTGGAGATGGTTTCCAAACTGAAACTGCTCCTGAGGACGAAGGATCAGGCTTTTGTTCTTTGTTGAAACGAAAGGATCGAAAACGATTGTTAGCCCTGTTTTTACCTTTAGACTTTTTATCCTGTGGTAAAAAAGTTCCTTTCCCACCAGTAACAGTTGAGATAATAGAATCCAACTGAGAACCAAATAATTTGTTTCCCTGGAAAGAAATGGAAAGTAGAGTTGATTTAGAAGCCATATCAGCATTCCAAGTCTTAAGCCATAAAGCTCTTCTGGCTAAGATAGCCAGAGACATAAATCTAACATCAACTCTAATAATATCAAAAATGGCATCACAGATGAAATTATTAGCATGCTGGAGAAGAATAATAATATCATGAGAATCACGATTTGTTACTTGTTGCGCTAGAGTTTCCAACCAAAAAGTTGAAGCTGCAGCAACATCAGCCAATGATATAGCAGGTCTAAGAAGATTACCTGAACATAGATAAGCTTTTCTTAGAAAAGATTCAATTTTTCTATCTAAAGGATCCTTAAACGAGGTACCATCTGATGTAGGAATGGTAGTACGTTTAGCAAGGGTAGAAATAGCCCCATCAACTTTAGGGATTTTGTCCCAAAATTCTAACCTGTCAGGCGGAACAGGATATAATTGCTTAAAACGTTTAGAAGGAGTAAATGAATTACCCAATCTATCCCATTCCTTAGCAATTACTGCAGAAATAGCATTAGGAACAGGAAAGACTTCTGGAATAACCGCAGGAGCTTTAAAAACCTTATCTAAACGTATAGAATTAGTATCAAGAGGACTAGAATCCTCTATTTCTAAAGCAATTAGTACTTCTTTAAGTAAAGAGCGAATAAATTCCATCTTAAATAAATATGAAGATTTATCAGCATCAATCTCTGAGACAGAATCCTCTGAACCAGAAGAGTCCAAAGAATCAGAATGATGGTGTTCATTTAAAAATTCATCTGTAGAAAGAGAAGATTTAAAAGACTTTTTACGTTTACTAGAAGGAGAAATAACAGACAAAGCCTTCTTTATGGATTCAGAAACAAAATCTCTTATGTTATCAGGAACATTCTGCACCTTAGATGTTGAGGGAACTGCAACAGGCAATGGTACATCACTAAAGGAAATATTATCTGCATTAACAAGTTTGTCATGACATTTAATACAAACAACAGCTGGAGGAATAGCTACCAAAAGTTTACAGCAGATACACTTAGCTTTGGTAGATCCAGCAGGCAGAGGTTTTCCTGTAGTATCTTCTGGCTCAGATGCAACGTGAGACATCTTGCAATATGTAAGAGAAAAAACAACATATAAAGCAAAATAGATCAAATTCCTTATAAGACAGTTTCAGGAATGGGAAAAAAATGCCAAACATCAAGCTTCTAGCAACCAGAAGCAAATGAAAAATGAGACTGAAATAATGTGGAGACAAAAGCGACGCCCATATTTTTTGGCGCCAAAAAAGACGCCCACATTATTTGGCGCCTAAATGCTTTTTGCGCCAAAAATGACGCAACATCCGGAACGCCGACATTTTTGGCGCAAAATAACGTCAAAAAATGACGCAACTTCCGGCGACACGTATGACGCCGGAAACGGAAATGAATTTTTGCGCCAAAAAAGTCCGCGCCAAAAATGACGCAATAAAATGAAGCATTTTCAGCCCCCGCGAGCCTAACAGCCCACAGGGAAAAAGTCAAATTTTTGAGGTAAGAAAAAATATGATAATTAAAGCATAATCCCAAATATGAAACTGACTGTCTGGAAATAAGGAAAGTTGAACATTCTGAGTCAAGGCAAATAAATGTTTGAATACATATATTTAGAACTTTATAAATAAAGTGCCCAACCATAGCTTAGAGTGTCACAGAAAATAAGACTTACTTACCCCAGGACACTCATCTACATGTTTGTAGAAAGCCAAACCAGTACTGAAACGAGAATCAGTAGAGGAAATGGTAAATATAAGAGTATATCGTCGATCTGAAAAGGGAGGTAAGAGATGAATCTCTACGACCGATAACAGAGAACCTTATGAAATAGACCCCGTAGAAGGAGATCACTGCATTCAATAGGCAATACTCTCCTCACATCCCTCTGACATTCACTGCACGCTGAGAGGAAAACCGGGCTCCAACTTGCTGCGGAGCGCATATCAACGTAGAATCTAGCACAAACTTACTTCACCACCTCCCTTGGAGGCAAAGTTTGTAAAACTGATTTGTGGGTGTGGTGAGGGGTGTATTTATAGGCATTTTAAGGTTTGGGAAACTTTGCCCCTCCTGGTAGGAATGTATATCCCATACGTCACTAGCTCATGGACTCTTGTTAATTACATGAAAGAAAAAGTGTTTAACCCCCAAACCGCCGCTCCCGGAGCCCAAGTCCACCTACATTATGAGACTAATTCATAATTTTGAAATTGAAAGTGTTTATTTATCAGAAATCCGTTTATTGGTAGTCTACCTGTAACTTCGATTTAAGTTGATACATTCCTGAGTTTTTAATTGTATTGTTTTTCCATTATTTTTAAAGTCCAATAAAAGTTATGTTTTAATTTATCCTATACATCCACCATCTTGTAACCTAGTTGATTATTCCACCTATCTGGGAATTTGAGTGCTATCTATGTGTACAATCCCTGGAGATTTCAATCCCCTTTTGCTTTCTAACTTTTAAGAATGAAGTTTCAGTTAATCAGATATGCAAAGCAGCAACTTGGTTTTCTTTGCATACATTTACTAAATTTTACCATTTTGATGTATTTGCTTCTTCTGAAGCAGTCTTCGGTAGAAAAGTTCTTCGGCAGCTGTTTCAGTTTTATTCTTCTGCTTATGATTTAAGTTTTTTCTTGAAATTTATGTGAAATTTATTTTTTTCAATGGAAACAGCTGTTTTTTATTTTATCCCTCCCTTTCTAGTGACTCTTGTGTGATCTCCCACATCTTGGGTATTTCTATCCCATACGTCACTAGCTCATGGACTCTTGCCAATTACATGAAAGAAAACATAATTTATGTAAGAACTTACCTGATAAATTCATTTCTTTCATATTGGCAAGAGTCCATGAGGCCCACCCTTTTTATGGTGGTTATGTTTTTTGTATAAAAGCACAATTTTTTTTCCCGTTCCTCTTTTTGTATGCTTTTTTTACTCCTTATTTTATCACCCCACTACTTGGCTATTCGTTAAACTGAATTGTGGGTGTGGTAAGGGGTGTATTTAAAGGCATTTTGAGGTTTGGGAAACTTTGCCCCTCCTGGTAGGATTGTATATCCCATACGTCACTAGCTCATGGACTCTTGCCAATATGAAAGATATTAATTTATCAGGTAAGTTCTTACATAAATTATGTTTTTACTATCAATAAGGCATCAATACATTATTCCATGAGCTTGTAATACATTTGTATAGCTCTGTATGTATTCTGTCATGTTTTGTCAGTTCTTCACCAGGCTAATTCAAAGAAATGCATATAGGACTTTTCTGTTTCTAAAAATCGTTTATTGCACACAGACAGCTAAACTCATATAATAAAATTTAATCGCACCGAAAATAATTTTCAGCCCAAATACCGGCCTTTCATGAGATTGATTATTATTTGATGCTCCTAGAATTACTATACAGGGAACAACAATGGTAACCTAGGGGTTCTAAAAGCCAAATGCAACTCCTCTATATCCCTAATAATAAATCGGGGGGGGAATAAAATTGAGCAATGAGTGGGGGGGGCGGAGTGAGGCCAAGCTGGAAATGGCCGCAAAAGACTGAAGCTCTGAGCAGGTTAGACGAATCTTAGCCAAAAAAGAAGAGTCGGACTCTGTAATAAAGAATCACTTTATGGTATATCACCTATCTGCACCTGGGGGATAGGCAGAAGTAAGAAAAACTCCGATGTTAATACCGGGAGGCGTAATGCAAAGTGATAACGCTGTGTAGGCCCAAGCCCTGACAGCCTGTAAAACCGGAGGGGCGCAAATTTGCAAGTTTCTCAGAGAGATGAGGAGTCGCATGGTTCACACTTTTAAGAGCTCTGGAGACCAAATATAAGCAACAGGTATGAATAACATTTGCTCAAAACAATAAGCAAGGGGAAAAAGGTGCTTAAAAATCTTAACGCTGCAGATTATATGACGACCCACGTGGCACATGATAACACCGGCACTTTCAAATCCCCCATAACATTTACTTCCCTCACATAAGGACTATAAAACATAAGATGTGGCGAACCTATCTTCCTACCCATAAATAAGCATCACTAATCAGAAATAGACCACCGGGGATGGCCCCAAAAAGGCTCAATAAGCAGAACAAACCGAGCAAAGTATTAAAAAATCAAACACTCTCACCAGTACCTGTTAGCAACTTTTTTCAACCTCAAGAACAGTCCCATAGGGAAGCAGACAAAACTACAATGGAGATGCAGCCTAGTTCCATGTCGGTGGCGATATCAAAAGAATATGCAGACCAGCTAAAAATGGACATTGCTAAGCTGCCTACCAAGGCTGACTTTGACGGTCTAAAAGACTTAATACAATCTGAATTGTCTTCCATGAAACATGACATAAAGGAGATAGGAAACAGGATAGAGTCCATAGAAGAAGCCTAAGATTCCACAGATAAAATAGTGGATTCACTAACAACTCACGCAAAAGAGCAAGAAGCCTATATGGAAGCTATGGATGACAAACTAGAAGACCTTGACAACAGGGGACGTAGAAACAACCTGAGAGTAAGGGGAGCACCGGAATCCATTACCCCAGCAGAAATACCGGAATACCTACAAGGGCTGTTTAAGCACTTACAGAATGACCAACAGGCTCCTGACATGGAGCTGGACAGGGCACACAGAGCCCTACGGCCCCCTCCACCACCGAATGCACCTCCACGAGATATCATTCTAAGGTTTTTGAGGTACACAGATAAGGAGAAGATATGGCTTCAGGCACGACAACTGAGACAAATAACATATTTAGATCACCACCTACAAATATTTCTGGACCTTAGCCCCATAACAGTGCAGAAAAGAAAAGAGGTCCGCTTTATAACTAAAATACTACAGGAAAAGAATGTGAGATATAAATGGGGATATCCCTTCTGCCTACATGTGCAACATGAAGGAAGATCGGTGTCATATAGATCACCTAAAGACCTAGAGGACCTATCTAAACTACTGGACATCTCTTTTAGTCCACCAACCACAGCTGAAGAAAGGCCAAGATTGCCAACTGCTGCAGCATCTTTCAGCAAACAGATGAACCAAAAGCCGACCTGGTCAACGGTTATAACGAAGAAAAGGAAGGAGAAAAGACCAAAGCCCTCAACATCGTCCAGCAGCGATCCAGGATGATTAACAGGACAATGAATCTGTGGGTGAGATAACTCTATATTGAACTTAGAGAAAAGTCACATAGGACATTAAAATGTTAAGTGAAGCAAGTCATATGGACATTGCTCAACAAAAGAGAAAAATTAACATTCAGGTTAAGTTTGTAAGGTACCCAGTTCTGATAGCCAGATCTGGTAAATGGTTTATCAAATCGTTACTAAAGCATGTATAAAGAGTTAAATTAAATTTGGTTCTGTCATGAGACTACGGACTCTGAAGAGACCCCTAGAAATGTTAGAAAAGTTTTAAATGGATAAGATTTTCATCCCCCTCTCTTCCCCCCCCCTCCCCATAGAAATGTTTATATTGGCAAGAGGAGTCAACCAGCAATCCCCCCTAGCTGGGATTTATAGCACGAGATAGATTGTGCTCAGATTGTAATGTTTGAATTGTTTGAAATGTTTATATTATATGAAGTGAATGCAGTTCTTTGTTTTATTGCCTTAAAAGTCTTTAGCTACTGTTTTAAAGGTGCCACAGGTCAGGAGCAAATGCATGGGCGACATGATTGCCTTGAATGGAAACACTACACAATTAGGGAACAAGATAAATTCCAAGTGTCAAACAAGGATATATTTAGCCTTCTTAAAGAGTTAGATGACTGAAAACACGCAAAATAGTCTTAACATCCTAACGGCAAATGCGAAAGGCCTCAATAGCCCACACAAAAGAAGCGTAGTGCTAAAAGACATAAAAGAGAAAAGGGGGGATATAGTATTTCTACAGGAAACACATTTTGTAAAGGGCAGGGAACCTAAGTCATTTAAATTTAAATATGGTGAAACATTTTATGCATCCAATTCTACCAAAACAAATGGGGTGGGAATCCTAATCAAAAGAAATATACCCTTTCAGCAGATCAAGGTGCATAGGGACAGGGAAGGGAGATACTTGATTGTCATAGGCAAGCTATTTAATACAATGGTGACCATGGTATGCACGTATGCCCCCAACACTAGACAAGATACATACTTTAAACATTTAACCAACTTACTATTAGAAGTGTCCAAAGGTACCCTAATTCTTGGAGGGGACTTCAACCTTACACTCGACCCCTATATGGACAATTCCAACCACACTTCATCTGTCCCCAACAAAATAATTAACATAACACGACAATGCCTAAAGGACCTCACAGTTCACGATGCATGGAGAGTGAAGTATCCAGACGTAAGAAATTACACTTTTTATTCACACCCTCATGCCCGATACTCTCGCATTGACTACATCATGCTAGACGTAGCCAGCTTAGCTAGGGTAAAGGAGCTCACCATTTACCCCAGAACATGGTCGGACCACTCGATGGTAGGCTGCACTATATACTGGCCCCTGATGAATAAAGTCTCACACACATGGAGAATAGATGACAATTTAATTAGGGACCCAGTCTACACATTCAAAATAGAAAAAACATTAACTGAATACTTTACACTGAATCAAGCCTCCACATCAGATACCAGGCTCCTGTGGGAAGCTCACAAATCAGTGGTTAGAGGCGAATTAATAAGCATGAAAGCTCACAAAATAAAGGAAGAAAGAATTTATCTACACAATACTCTCACTAGGCTTTCAGAGCTAGAAAAACAACACAAATATAACACTAATGATCATACATTACTGAAAGCAATAGAGAATTGTAGAGCCACGATACAAACCATTATAGATAAGGAGTGTAAGCAACACGCAATAAAATTGAGGCAAACATATTTTGAAGGTAACAACAAGAGCAGCTCACTATCCGCCAGAAAACTTAAAAGGAAAATTAATAAAACATATATTTTACAGACAAAAGACATCAAGGGGAAAGATGTATACACGACTACCCAAATAGCTGAGGCATTCAGAACATATTATGAACAACTATACAATATTAGTAAAACTGGGGAAAATCCAACACAATTGAAAAATAGCTCACTGACACAGGAATACCTAGAGAAACTAAAGTTCCCCACACTGAGCCAGGAACAGATAGACTCACTGGACAGTCCTTTCTCTTATGAGGAAATCAAGACAGTAATAAAAGACCTCCCTACGGGGAAAGCCCCAGGACCAGACGGTTACTCAAACAGCTACTACAAACAATACAAGGACATTTTAATACCACAACTATCAGACTTGTTTAACAGCATCAGTGAGGAGAACCCATTCCTAGACACTAACCTGGAAGCCCATATAGTGGTCTTGCCTAAACCAGGCAAACCTCCAGACAGGGTGGAGAATTTCAGGCCCATTTCATTATTGAACTCGGACCTCAAAATATATGCAAAAATTCTAGCCAACCGTCTAAATCAGGTATTGCCCCAGCTTATTAAGAATGATCAAGTAGGTTTCATACAAAACAGAGAGGCCAAGGATAACACAGTTAGAGCAATACATCTCCTAGAACACACCCAGAAACAGAAATTGCCCCTGGCCCTGGTCTCAACAGACGCGGAAAAAGCGTTCGACCGCGTCTGTTGGACATTCCTCAGGGCCACATTACAAAAATTCCATCTGGGAAAAACTACCATATCAAGGATTTTCGCCCTTTACCATTCCCCGTCAGCTAGGGTTAGAGTCAATGGCCACTTGTCTAACCCATTCAGTATATCAAATGGGACACGCCAAGGTTGTCCCCTATCCCCATTGCTATTTGCCTGCATAGTGGAAGCCCTGGCCTTGGCAGTTAGAGACAATCCCTCAATCCAGGGACTAGACATAGCGGGTTCTACCCACAAGATTTTATTATATGCTGATGATATTTTATTTTTCCTTACCAACCCCGCAACCTCTATACCCTCCCTTTGTGATGAACTAGACAATTTCCAAAAAGTATCCAATTTTCTCATCAATAAAACTAAGTCAGAGATGCTTTTGCTAAACCATGACTCCAACAACAGATCATAGCAGATCTCTCAGCTTGGAGATCAAAGAATGTATCCTGGTTAGGGAGAATCACAATCCTAAAAATGAATGTCCTTCCAAGGTTATTATATATCTTCCAAACCCTGCCAATCCCCACACCCAAGAACTTCACCAATTCATTACAATCCAAACTATTAGCATATGTATGGGAAAATAGGCCAGCAAGGATCAATAAGCAACTAATGTGCATGCCAACTAAAAGAGGTGGATTAGGGGTTCCTGACTTGGAAAAGTACCGTACGGGAATATTCCTGCAAAGGATTATTGATTGGTACACGAACTTCACAACTAAGGCTTGGGTGGCACTGGAACATGATATTGCAAACAAGACACACCTGGGGTCTCTTTGCTGGCTACCGCCAAAACAGACCTCTTTAGAACATCATCCTAACTCAATCATAGCAGAGACATTCCGGGTCTGGAACCATATTCTAATTTCATACCCGAATATATCCTCAAGAACCTCCCCGCTAACACCCCTTACAAATAACACAGACTTTATACCGGGGCTGAATTTCCCCAGCAAAATCCTATCCAACAAGAGAAGAACCTTAGCGGCATATCAGCTAGGTAAGGAGCATAAATTGTATAACCTAGAAGAGTTAGCAACAGAGGGAATTGACCTCTCAAAAAATTGGTTACTACTACGCCAATGCCAATCATATATAACAAAACACCCTGATCGAAGGAATTTAGTGAGGCCCATGACGGCATTTGAATCACTATGTAGAACAGACACCCCACATAAAAAGACATTAGCTACTTCTCATGCACTACTACAAATCCCACCTCATGGCTACACCCCGTACTACATAGACAGGTGGAATACAGAACTGAACCTAGACATGACACCAAGAGAGGTCTCAGAGATTTTCACGAATGTAACCAAGGTCTCCTCCTCCAGCCGACTAATTGAACTAAATTTAAAGATAATCCAAAGATGGTACTACACACCGGCTAGGATACATAAACTCTATAGGACGACAAGTGATACATGCTGGAGGTGTGAAAATGGCAGGGGGAACATGGCACACATCTGGTGGGATTGTAATATGATAAAGGAAGTGTGGGAAAAAGTGGCAAGGGAGACTTCAGAAATGGTGGGGATCACGATTCCACCAGATCCTCGCATCTGGCTATTTAATATTATTCCAAGAAAAACACAAACACAAGTGAAAAAACTAATTTTTATGGCAAGTAATGGCATGAAGACATTGCTTGCAAGGCACTGGAAACAAAAATACATCCCCACAGTTGCTGATTGGATCCATACTTTCCAACACATCTTACAATTAGAGGAATATGCATACATTAAATCGAGGACAGAGGTGTCATACGGGTTAATGAAGATCATGTGGGACACATATATAGCAAATAAATTTCATAACTAGCAAACGCGAACCAAGAGGTGTTTATGCTTTATTAGGAGATTGATATAGGTCCTAAGGCTCCTGACAACTGTGGCAACAGAACTTTCCTAGATACCTATTGTTAGACGCATTTCACTACATAACTGTAAAATGTAAAAGAAAATGTTAAACGGTTTGTTGCAATTCATTTTTTTACTTTTGTATTGTACGAATTTTATTTGACAATAAAACTGTTTATTCAAAAAAAAATAAAAAATTGAGCAATGAGTATTCAGGTGGTAACATATCAGTGATAAAAAACAGTAGCTCCAAGCCAGGCTATAAAAGGAAACAGTCAAAGGACAGTAAATTCAAAACAAAAGTCAAAGGACAGTAAATTCAAAACATTTTCTTCATGATTCTAGGGGGCCGATTTATCATTGTGCGGGCGGACATGATTCGCTATAGCGGATCATGTCAGCCGCACATCATTAAATCCTGACAGCATACTCTGTCTGCATTTTTCATTGCACAACCATTTCTCGTGAAATGCTTGTGCAATGCTGCCCCCTGCACATTCCCGACCAATCGTCCACTAGCAGGAGGTGTCAATCATTTGATCGTATCTGAGGAACTTGAAACTATGGGGGTAGATTGAAGCATCCGCTGCTTGATAAATCTACCCCAAAGTGTACAATTTTAAACAACTTTCAATTTACTTAGTTCATCTAATTTGCTTGTTTCTCTTAGCATCCTTTGTTGAAAAGCATATATAGGTAGTAGCAGCAATTTACTTCAGGGAACTAGCTGATGATTGGTGACTGCACATATATGGCTCTTTTTATAGCTACCAGTAGTGCATTGCTGCTCCTTCAACAAAGGATACCAAAAGAATGAAGCAAATTTCATAACAGAAAGAAATTGTATAGTTGTTTAAAAAAGAAAGAAAAAAGGTTTATTGCTCCTTCAAGGCTTGTAAAAACCACTAAGTAATCTCCAACACCTGCTCAACCATTCCAGTAGAAATATGTATTGTAGAATATGAGAGAAAAATAATAATAATAATAATGTGAATTTTGTAAAACAAACAAAGAAAAATAAATATGCTGATTTGTTTTCATCTGGAAAAGAATTAATCTACTGAGGTGGTCTATAGATTAAAAAAAATTAAAACAGTGGAAATAATGATTTTTGACTTAATTATAGACATTGACATCTTAATGACTTGTTTGTGAGTATATATCAGCAGTGCTCCATGCCTTAGACATGATCCTAAACCTAAATAGCAAATCTATTGAAAACCACTGTTCATAGCATTTTCTAGGTTAGATTATAAGAAGTATAAGAGGTATATTGTTGGAGCATGCAAGTATATGACTGTATGCTCTCTCTCTCTCTCTCTCTCTCTCTCTCTCTCTCTCTCCCTCTCTCTCTCTCTCATTTTAGATTATCTGTATTACTCTTAAAGTGCACCCCGGGCAGAAGTATATCTACATGTTTGTTTCTGAGAGTGCTGCACCACCACTGATTAATATATTATCTTGTGCTAGCACCCAGCACATATTAGCTTATTTTTTTAACTTGGAGTGTAATTATACACTCACGATATGGCGGAAGGAGTGGAAACAGCAGAAATATTAGCAATCAGGGGTGCTGAAGAACTCTTCTTCACTGAGGAAGATGCAGCACATATAAGATTCACGGCCATTCCACAGAGGTTTTTGGCAGAACCCACGTCACACATTTTTGAGAAATTTGCAAAACTGAAAAGAAAGAAAATTGACCTGACCCTCCATGGATCTTATTTATCGGAATATCATTGGAAGAAATGTATTCCTAGGAGGTTCAGGATCAGAAATGTTCCTACCATAGGGAGGAACACTCCGGACTTTGGTAAAAAATGGTGTAATATATTGAAAAAGTGCAGTTTGGATCTAGTACTGTTGGTTGTGGAAGAAGTCTCCAGACTGTTGGAAATTAACAGTGTGAAAATCATTAAGTTCGAAGAGATAAATTTAAAGAAACTAGAACTGGATCAGGAGCAGAATTGGATCAGTAAACTAAAAGAAGATCTAGACAAATATGAAAGCGAATTGATTGCATTCATAAATCGCAAACTAGATGATGTGACCAACGGTTACAAGAGTAAAAGTGTATACCGTTGGCTATTGAGCCCAATGGAAAGGATCCAATACTGCAACAACAGACCGTGGACAGCGATAAAATAGACGCAGACCTATGGGTACAGTGGACAGTTCAGGGAATAGTTCTGACTCAGATGCCCCTAACATGTCTTCTCCACCATCGCAAGAAGAAAATCCAAGAGGCATGACAACAAGGTAAAAATCGAGGATGGATGAGGAACCATACCAGAAGGGGGGGGGGGGTTCAAACAGGCCACCCAGACCCCCGAGAAGGGGACGCACAATGAGAACTTAGTGGTAAATCTCAGTCAACATGTGCTTTCTACAGATGAAATGAGTGTCCTTAACAAAGGGTTGTCATTTATACCTATGACCAAATGCAACAAATTTGATCTCTTCGTTGACGTACAGAAATTTACCAGGACATTGAGATTAAAAGAATACTTCCAGAACTGTGAAGATAAACCAGAGAAGACACTAAAGAAAAAAAGCACATTTGACCCTATTAGCTACAATCCCACTATTAAGACGTTTTCACGATAAGTCTTACAGGACTCGACTAAACTTCAAGAAAAAAGAGGTCCTTTTAGACATAATCTTACTAATGGAGAAAGGATAGCCCTAAGAAATCTTCAGGAGGATACCTCTATTATACTGAGAGAGGCCGACAAGGGTGGAGCAATAGTGGTTCAGAATTACATACAGTATCGTACCGAAATGATGCGACAGATGACAAGGATACATACAGAAGACTTAGGGGTGACCCTACTATGGTCTTCAAAAAGAAGCTAGACGTCATGTTGCAACATATGTATGACATGGACTGCTTGGATAAAGACACCAAAGCATACATAACTGTTGAATTTCCCAGAATAGCAGTCATATATATATATATATATATATATATATATATATATATATACAGGTGGCCCTCGGTTTACGACGGTTCAATTTGCACCATTTCAGAATAACGCCCTTTTTTTTGCTATTGAAAAGCATTGACTGCTATTGAAAGCATTAGCACATGCATACATTAAAATAGCCAGTAGGTGGAGCTGTCCGCTTGTGTTGCAGCAAACACATGCAATGAAAAGCAAGACAGACATGATCAATGGATCAGCTTTCAGAGGAACAAGATCTAGCAGCCACTTCCCTTAGCTGCAGACTCAATGCAGAGAACTGTTTGCAGAAAAAGGCAAGTAAAAAAACGTTTTTGTTCATTAAACTTAGTTTGATGATGATACAGTCTGTTGTGTGATTAAACACAGGCAGGCTAATCAGTGTATAACCAGACCTGAGCAATGGATCCGTTTTTTAAAGGAACAAGATCTAGCAGCCACTTCCCTTAGCTGCAGAAAAATGCAAGTAAAAAAAAACGTTTTTCTACATTAAACTTAGTTTGCTGATGATACAGTCTGTTGTGTTATTAAACACAGGCAGGCTGAAATTAATCAGTGTATAACCAGACCTGAGCAATGGAGCCGTTTTTAAAGGAACAAGATCTAGCAGCCACTTCCCTTAGCTGCAGAAAAATGCAAGTAAAAAAACGTTTTTCTACATTAAACTTAGTTTGATGATGATACAGTCTGTTGTGTGATTATTTTGTTTTTGTTCATTAAACTTAGATTGATGATGATAAAGTCTGTGTTTGTGTGATAATTTTATTAAGTGTGGTTTAGCAAATGTTTTTGTTTATTAAACTTAGTTTGATGATGATACAATCTACAGTATATTTTTAGGTTTATAATGCTGTTTACCATTTAAAGTCTTCATTTCAAAGCTTTAAAAATAATGTATTAGGTGTTACTTATGTCAATTTTGAGAGGGGCCTGGAACCTAACTCCCTCACTTCCCATTGGCTTACATTATAAACTGGGTTTTGATTTACAACCATTCCTTCTGGAACCTAACCCTGGCGTAAACTGGGTTTTGATTTACAACCATTCCTTCGGGACCCTAACCCTGGCGTAAACTGAGGGCTACCTGTACTACCAAAAATACATAAGAGTGTTCAAGCACCAACGGGTAGACCTATAGTGTCGGTTATAGGGTCTATCCTCCAACCTATTGCTACTTTCCTAGACCTCCTGCTCCAACCACTGGTGAGGAATATGGATACATTTCTGTTGGATTCTGGATCCATGATTAATACCTTTAAACAGATATCAGTGATCACTGACGAGACTGTGCTGGTTACATTAGATGTAACCAGCCTGTATACAGTCATACCTCATGCCGAAGGAATAGAGGCCATCATCAGACAACTTGCATGATACCCATATGTGGGTCCACCTGTTGACACGATCAAAGAACTACTCAAAGATTGTCTGGAAATTAATTGCTTTTGATTTGAGAGAGTATTTGTTGCAAATAGCCGGTACGGCCATGGGCTTGAATGTGGCACCCACCTATGCCAATCTTTTCATGGCCGAGTTTGAGACGGTGGGCACTACTCTTTACTCAGACAAATGAGTAACAGCGTTTAAGAGATATATAGATGACCTGTTACTGCTTTGGCAGGGTACCGAGGAAGAGCTCCGGCATTGGTTCAACCTGCTCAATGAAGCGCACTCTTCATTGAAATTTAAAATGGTGTACGGTAAGGATACTGTTGATTTCCACAATCTGAAGATCTTTAAGAAGGATGGATGCTTACAGATGACTCTCTTTACTAAAGAAACAGATAAAAATTATCTTCTCCATGCACAGAGCTGTCATCCCCCGGCATTAAAATAAGCATTACCAATTTCTCAATTCAAACGCACCGTCAGGAACAACTCAGATCAATCCCTTATGGTACAACAACTGAATTTGATGGAATAAAGATTCCTACCAAGGGGTTATAACAATAGACACTTGCATGAAATTAAGCAAGACATATTGCGGGACAGCCAACAGAGTATATTACAACCAAGAAATGGGGAAAGTGATGACAACAGATTGACTTTCCATACTACCTTTGACATTGACAAACATGTTCTGGTGGATAGCCTGAGACAGAATTGGGCATTGATAAATACAGATAAAGATTTACCTCTAAGGGACAAATTAATACAATCCAACCCCAGAAAATGCTACAGTAAGGAGACTTGGCTTAAAGCCAAACCAGGGTGCTTTCGCTGTCTGAGCTACACAACCCGTGGGGGCCTCCTGACTGGCAATACTTTTGGACACCCCTACTCCAATAGAAGGTTCATTATAAAACACAGAGTGACATGCAATTCCCAGTATATAGTCTATCTTTTGCACTGTGTATGTGGCCTGTTTTATGTTGGGAAGACCGTGGACGATCTACGGACCAGGATTGCGAACTATAGGTCCGCCATTAGGACCGCCCTGGAAAAAGGGACCTCTGACCTGCCGGTAGCCAGGCACTTTGCTCAGGCCAAACATAAGGTCTCTGACTTAAAATACATAATCATCGACCATATACTGCTACCTACCAGGGGAGGTGATTGTGCCAGGATGCTACTCCAGCGTGAGGCAAGATGGATATATGAACTGGGCACTATGATACCACAAGGACTAAATGTCCACCTTGATTGGCATTTTTTTTCCTATGAGAGTCCCCTTTTATTTCTATCCTTATGAGAGAACATGATCCATACATTCTATATAGCAGTCTAGTTTAGACAACAATTCAATGAGAGAGAAATTTAAATGGATCACACTCAGACCCCTGTTAGATGTAGGCACTTATAGACTATTGAAATTGGATAATCTAAATTGCAAATCGTTTTTTATTATTCTCTGAAATGCCTTCTTACGCTTGCTTTCTGCCTGTATGCACAATAGGAAAGAAAAAAAAATGTCACCCTATTAAAGATTTTGTCTGGCATTAAAGACCCGGTGAGTGCCTTTCATTTTGGATTATCTGTATTACTCTTAAAGTGCACCCCGGGCAGAAGTATATCTACATGTTTGTTTCTGAGAGTGCTGCACCCCCACTGATTAATATATATATATATTAGTTAAGGTAAGGGAGAGAAACTTATAATTTTCTAAAACACCTCTACCGGTATTTTATTGTGTTGAAAATATAGTACAAATAACTGCAATTAGCAAACCTTAGGTCCGGTGCAGACCCCTAAGCTAAATATATATTCAGAATATTTTTATTAGAGAAAAATATTATAACATAGCAGAGCTATATGAGATTACTATGTATAAAGTAGGGGAAAACAGCACTCAAAAAAGATTCCTAGTTGATCTAATATGTAGATAAAAGGCTGAACCTTTGTTTCCAAAATGAGAGACATCTCACACAAACCGGTAATCTTGAAAATACCACGATTTTATTTCTACAAAAACAAGCAGGCATAAGAAAAGTATGCTATTTAAATGCCGAAAATACCACTGCAGTGGGTTTGTCTGTTTAGTGAATCAAACACTAAAAATCTGTGTTTGTTGTAACCACAAAACAAGCAAAATATATCTATGCTTCATTAGTATCGGATATAAACTATGTATCAACAGTGAAACATCATAATAACAAAATATACATGCGGACAGTTTCATAAGGATTATTACTCCAAAATCCTTAAAGAGACATTGTTGTGATTCAGGTTGGTAACATTATATCTCAAAGTCACTGCTGGAAAGTGATATTCATGAAACACATGTAGCTGACAGGGCCGAGGTAAAAGCGTCCTCAAACTGTCAGTAGATAAGATATTTCAGTTCTGAGATGTTTAGAAGCTTATATTTCCAAATGTGGCAGTTCAATAAAGGCAAAAGCATACGACCTTATACACATAGGCAGCATCATCCGGTTTCACAAGGCTGTTACAGAAGGCATTCAGGTGAATGGACAAGGACTCCTCCTCTGCCGTCCTTTAAAACCCAGCTTGTTTCGTCTATTTCTTCGTTCAAAAGAACGCGAAAAGGAATTGAAACTCCATCTTCGGGTATATGCAAATCGAATTGCCTCCACCTTGCACTTTCCGGACCTTTCTGTATACACCTTTCAAACTTCCAGGTGCTCTGTGTTTTCTGCCTTTGCCAGCAATGATTCAGTCGACGCGCGTTTCGCCCCACAATGCTGTGCGGTCTGGGCCTTGTCAGGACTGTCAATCAAGGAATACCACTTGTTTCATTTATTTGTTATTCACCTTAAGGGAGTGGTGAGGTGTGTCTGCGTTACCCAATCACATGCCTAAAATTGGTTCTGTATGTTTCTTTACAGCGTACTACATAGTATCTAACTAATCAATTGTTAAAGAAATTAGAAGTACGGAATATTTGCAAAAACAACTTAAACGTTTAGTTATGAGCAGAAACACAAATAAAACAAACTACAAGTGTTGTTTGTAGAAATATAAATTGCGGCAGAGTCAAGAGACCGGTACTGTGCAGAGCCTCTACATCTATAAACAGACAGAGGCACAAAAAAGAACCTAAATTAAATTTATGTCCTATGCACCTTTTGTGAGGAAAAAACTAAAGTGTAATTTATATTAGCAGCGGTGCTGTATTTTTTATAACACAATTATACCTAAACTATTTTATAGGTTGTGTTAGCTTCTTGGGCGTTTGAGAGCTATTCAGTAGATTAAGCTATACTTTTATTGATCTATAAAATATGAGAAGACCTTTAAGTTACATAGAATTAGAAGACTTTAGCATTTTGTAAGGACGGTATTAATAGAAATATTACCCTAAAAATGACCCATACTCTATTCTTTCATTTAGGCTTAATGGGGACACAGTTTTTAACACATATGCCCATCTTGCTTCTTAAGGAGACAAGCATTATTGTCTCTTCCCCTGCCATTTGTTATCCCGTGATCAATTGCTACAAATTTTAAGGATGAAGTGTTACTATTGTGAAAATCCCTAAAGTGACGTGCAACACTTGTATCTCTCTCATAGAGGATGTCATCTCGGTGCTCCTGAATCCTGTCCTTGAACATTCGTTTAGTTTTCCCTACATAGAACAGGGGACACGAGCACCGCAGGAGATATACTACACCAATAGTGTTGCAATTTGAAAAACATCTAATGTCAAAAAAAATGTCAGTGTTTGCTAAAAACGTTTTGCTTTTTAACATATAGGGACAGTAGACAGAACGTCGACAAGGAAAATTACCCTTAACTTGTTGTCTGTTTAACCAACATTTTTCTGAATCAGACCTCACAAATCTACTTTTGACTAACTTATCCTTTAAGTTAGGAGACTTTTTTTGCAGTTAACAAGGGATAGTTTCCTACTTTTTCAACAATTTTTTCGTCATTAGATAGAAAATGCCAGTTGTGTGATAGAATGTTTCTTATATTTTGCCATTGGCAATTATAAGTCGTTATGAATCTTATGAAATTTTCAGGGTTGGTATTTTTCTTTGAGTATAGTAAATCATTTCTATTTAATTTCCTTACTTTATTCAGAGTAGATTTTAATAGATTATGTGAATAGCCCCTTTCTAGGAAATTTCTACACCGCTGCTAATATAAATTACACTTTAGTTTTTTCCTCACAAAAGGTGCATAGGACATAAATGTAATTTAGGTTCTTTTTTGTGCCTCTGTCTGTTTATAGATGTAGAGGCTCTGCACAGTACCGGTCTCTTGACTCTGCCGCAATTTATGTTTCTACAAACAACACTTGTAGTTTGTTTTATTTGTGTTTCTGCTCATAACTAAATGCTTAAGTTGTTTTTGCAAATATTCCGTACTTCTAATTTCTTTAACAATTGATTAGTTAGATACTATGTAGTACGCTGTAAAGAAACATGCAGAACCAATTTTAGGCATGTGATTGGGTAACGCAGACACACCTCACCACTCCCTTAAGGTGAATAACAAATAAATGAAACAAGTGGTATTCCTTGATTGACAGTCCTGACGAGGCCCAGACCGCACAGCATTGTGGGGGGCGAAACGCGTGTCGACTGAATCATTGCTGGCAAAGGCAGCAAACACAGAGCACCTGGAAGTTTGAAGGTGTATACAGAAAGGTCCGGAAAGTGCAAGGTGGAGGCAATTCGATTTGCATATACCCGAAGATGGAGTTTCAATTCCTTTTCGCGTTCTTTTGAATGAAGAAATAGACAAAACAACCTGGGTTTTAAAGGACGGCAGAGGAGGAGTCCCTGTCCATTCACCTGAATGCCTTCTGTAACAGCCTTGTGAAACCGGATGATGCTGCCTATGTGTATAAGGTCGTATGCTTTTGCCTTTATTGAACTGCCACATTTGGAAATATAAGCTTCTAAACATCTCAGAACTGAAATATCTTATCTACTGACAGTTTGAGGACGCTTTTACCTCGGCCCTGTCAGCTACATGTGTTTCATGAATATCACTTTCCAGCAGTGACTTTGAGATATAATGTTATATAATAATAATATAATGTTACCAACCTGAATCACAACAATGTCTCTTTAAGGATTTTGGAGTAACAATCCTTATGACACTGTCCGCATGTATACAATTACATCCTCAAGTCTTTTTGGGTATTATTGCGACAAGCTTTGCACA
This sequence comes from Bombina bombina, assembly GCF_027579735.1. Lineage (NCBI taxonomy): Eukaryota > Metazoa > Chordata > Amphibia > Anura > Bombinatoridae > Bombina > Bombina bombina. The sequence goes on along the minus strand of NC_069500.1, from coordinate 269,625,386 downwards.
CCTGGATATGTTTTTTTCTGTCATTCGTCTCTGCAGATCCTTTCAAACTCTGACAGGTTGGATGGGGAGCATTTTCAGGTCTCTCCAGAGATGTTTGATTAGGTTCAAATCCAGGCTCTGGCTAGGCTCTGGCTAGGCCATGTCAATTGTCTTGGCTGTGTGCTGAGGGTCATTGTTCTGTTGAAAGGAAAACCTTTGGCCAACTCTAAGATCCTGAGTGTCTGTATTTTGCTGCATTCAGCATTTCCTCAATCCTGAATAGTCCACCAGCCCCTGCCACTGAAAAACATCCCCACAGCTTGATGATACCACCATCATGCTTCACTGCTGGGATGATATTGAGCAGGTGATGAGGAATTGAGGCAAACAGTTCAATCTTCATTTCATTAGACCAGAAAATCTTGTTTCTTACAGTCTGAAAGTCCTTTAGGTGTTTTTTGTTGTTGCAAATTTCAAGCAGGCTTTCACATGTCTTGCAATGAGGAGAGGCTTCCATCTGGCCACTCTGCCATAAAGTCCAGATTGGTGTGGTGTTGTAGTGATGATTGTCCTTCTGCAAGTTTCTCCCATCTCCATACATGAGCTCAACCAGAGTGACTTGGTTACCTCTCTTACCAAGACCCCTCTCCCTTAATTGCTCAGTTTGGCCAGGCAGTCAGCTGTAGTAAGAGTTGTGATAACACCTCTTCCATTTAAGAAATATGGAAGCCCTATTGTTTTGGGAACCTTCATTGCAGCAAAAAAAAATTGTAGCCTTTCCCAGATCTGTGTCTCAACACAATCTTGTCTCTGAGCTTCACAGGTAGTCCCTTTGACCTTATGGCTTGGTTTTTGCTCTGATATGCATTTTTAGCATTGAGACATTATATAGACAGGTGTGTGCTTTTCTAAATCATGTCCAATCAATTGAATTTGTCACAGGTATACTCTGATCAAAGTGTAGAAACCTCTTTAAGATGATTCAGAGAAATGGGATGCTCAAGAGCTAAATTTCAAGTGTCAATGCAAAGGGTCTGAATGTCAATGTGATATTTAAATTTTTCCTTTTTTAATAAATTTGCAAAGTTATAAAATCTGTTTTTGCTTTCTCATTATGGGGTGTGGAGTGTAGATTGATGTGAAACTTTTTTTTTAAACCATTTTAGCATAATTCTGCAACATAAAAATGTAAGAAACTTGAATACTTTTTTAATGCATTTTTATATAAATATATATATATATATATATATATATATATATATATATATATAGACACACACTCTGTTTTTGTATATAAAATAATTACAAAATTTGGCTCTAGAGTGATTTGCTAAAGTCTAGAGGCTATTCAAAAGAAGGAGCAATAATAACTTTTATTTAGTGCTTTCAGTTTTGTGTCCATATCACAATAGATGAGAACATTTGTAGCATCACAGAATTATGTGTGGTTCTTCAAAATGTAAATAATCCTAATAGCTGGTTATTACCAACCAGGCAGTGAGATGCATTGCTGACCCTGAAGGACCAATACATACAGTATATCCATATAGGTACCAATGTTATATAGGGAAGTACCCAAACTGCGAGAGGCATGTTCAACATTCCTATGTTATTACTGTATTTTGGTGCAAACATCTGCTGCATTCAAAACTGCAGACAGAAGGAAAGGAACTTTCTAGGTATCTGTTGCAGTCTTAAGTTTAGAGTAACCTGCAGTATCAACATTAAACCATTAGAAGCTCTTTGAAGCAGGAGACAAACAGTCCTTGAATTTTCTGATTACTGCACCTAAGGAGGTGGATAGTATAGTGTATGAGCTGTTTCAAGCCTGCTGTGAGATCTGAATTACAATTGTGCTGGATAGCTTGTAAGTCAAAGCAATTCAGCCTGATTTGTGAACAAAATAGGTTTTTTCTAAGCTATAGTGTTCCTCATTTATATTATTCATATACTTCCAGCTGCTTCCCATTTCGATTTTTATAGCATTATATTTCAATCCTTAAAACAATCACAGCTTATATCTTCAGGAAAGGCAATTAATAAAAGCTGATGCACAGTATATTATCTAATGCAAAATATTATAGGGACTCTAAAGTCAAAATGAAACTTTCATGATTCAGCTAGAGCATAAAGTTCTAAAAGAATTTCCAATTTACTTCCATTAAATTGTGCACAGTTTTATATGCACAGCTTTTTTAGACACCTACTGGGCATGTGCAAGGGCTCACAGTGTATATGTATACATTATGAGGCTGTTATTGGCTGATGGCTGTCACATGATCTCAGGGTGTTGGAACGTGTTCCCTGTGTGCATGCTGTTGCATGTCACACAGCTCGTGCACTTGAAGCAGCCATTTTTTCTCTTCAACCACAGCTTTTTCTCCGCCAGTGGTAATAAATCAGTCCTCATCAGAGAATCCTTCAGGCTTCTACCTCTCCGGTATGCCAGACGAGGTGCCCCCCATTTTGTGAATGGCAATGAGGTGTCAGACTGGATTAACTTCCATTCCTCTTTGATGGCTCTCGTGATCCTGTCCTGGTCTGGAGTGTAAGTTGTTACAAAGGTGAGTTGAGGGGTGATAGATTGTCTATCCCTATCATCTCCGGTCCCTCCCTGAATTGCCTGTTCACACATGGGGCGCCATGTACTAAGCTTCGAAGTGACCGTCCGTCTGTATTTCCGCGTCAAAATTCGCTCACGATCTGCTTCTCGTATGTAACAATCTGCGATCTGCTCGAAAAACCACTATTTTCATCAGCGATCGTAATTTTACTCAACTCATCGTTCCGAAGCCTTTTTCCACTTACTACATGTTCGATCGCACGTAAATTCGCTGTAATCGGAAATTATGAATGTTACAACTAATCCGCCCGCTCCAACTTTCACTGTAACTTCGCGTGATTTGCTTCGCGACCATTTAGGTAGCGAATACAATAGAAAACTATAGGGGGTATCAACCTGACGCCAGGTAGAAGTACTTAAGTGAAAGGACTAGACTACTATTGTAGCATTATTGGTTTTTGGATCAGTGAATGAAGATGGAGACACTTTTACACATGTTTCTTTTCCGATTAATTCAATTACGAGGAAGAAGGGCTATACAGGCACCGGTTGACAACTTGCAAAGAAGGAGAGGTAGAAGAATTAGAGTCCCTAGAGTTTTCCTTCCACGTATGGGTTTGGAAAGCATTTCTGATCGAGAGATTATCCAGAGATTCCGTTTGGACAGAGAAGCTATTATGCAACTTTACAATGAAATAGCAGAATACCTTGAACCAATGACAGCGCGTTCACAAGCCATACCCGGACTATTAAAACTGTTGGCAGCCTTACACTTTTTTGCCACCGGTTTTGTTTTGTAAAACATGAACGTAAGAGAAACAATTTTGGAGCAGACAAGTAAACAATATAAATATTAATTTATAAATTATAATTACCACGAATATCGCTATCACAGTCATCGGTTATGCCCTCAATGACCTCTGTGCCAAGCCTCTGTAAAACTTTTCTTTCAAAGTCTGTCAAATCTGCGACATAAGGTTGTCCGCCTCCAGTACCTCGGGCATATTGCTTTTCTTTGGCAATTTTGGATTTAGTTTGATGCTTGATATCGTTGAACCTTTTTTTGCAGGACTCGATATCTTTTTTAGTGGGTCCTTGAGCACTCACTGCATCACTAATTTTCTCCCAAATAATCTTCTTACGAGCGCCTGGGGTTTGCTTGACTCGACTACCGTAAATATTGTCATAATATTCGAGTACTACATCAACAAGTACAACATTCTGTTGATGCGAGAAGTTAGGGTTGCGAGTCTTCTTAGAAGTAGCAGAATCTCCGGAGCAAGCCATCTTGTCAAAGTGAATACCGAAAAGTAAATAAACAATATTCTAAGATTTCTGGGAAAATGCACATTCTTATACATGTCAGCAGCCAGACGTTGCCGCTTGTCTGGCGATTATGACACCTAGATCGTCACGTGGGTAAAGAACTAAACCAATCAGGTCACAGACTGCTTCTTAACTTTGCTCTTTCGCGCCGAACAAAGCTTCAAAGTTATCAATAATCCGATTGTCTTCGACACACAATAGACGCAAAATTTTACGGCTTGGTTTTTAGTACATTCATGTAACGAAGTGCCATCCGCATGGTGCGAATGCCTGCGGGTTATTTCGATACGGTCTGTGCGAAAAAATTGACGCCTTAGTACATGGTGCCCATGGTCCAGGGGTTTTTCTTTTTGTAGCCACGTTGGCTAAATCTTTCTACCATTTCAGTTAACTGGACTTTACACCGCTCTGGGTCGGTATTGTTCCGCACCACTCGTTGGAACTGTGCTTTGGGGATGTTCCGAATCAAGGCTGGTTGGTGACAGCTATTTGCGTGTAATGTAGAGTTCCGATCCGTACTTTTCCTGAAGAGGGTGGTCCCCAATGTCCCATTATTATTATTATTATCGGTTATTTGTAGAGCACCAACAGATTCCGCAGCACTATTGTTTTTGAACACTCTCACATCCAAATAGTCAACTGTGTCTGTCCATCTCTCTAGTGAGTTCATATCACCCTGCCAGATCAAAAACAGATTGTCAATATATCTACAGTAAAACTTGATTTTAGTTTTACTGTAGATATATTGACGATCTGTTTTTGATCTGGCAGGGTGATATGAACTCACTAGAGAGATGGATCAATGCACTAAATATGTTAGAGAGCACCATCAGATTCCAATATGTGGCAGATATAGACGCCATTGACTATTTGGATGTGAGAGTGATCAAAAACAATGGGACACTAGGGACCACCCTCTTCAGGAAAAGTACGGATCGGAACTCTACATTACACGCAAATAGCTGTCACCAACTGGCCTTGGTTAGGCAACATCCCCAAAGCACAGTTCCAATGAGTGGTGCGGAACAATACCGACCCAGAGCGGTGTAAAGTCCAGTTAACTGAAATGGTAGAAAGATTTATCCAACGTGGGTACAAAAAGAAAAACCTCTGGACCATGTGTGAACAGGCAATTCAGGGAGGGACCAGAGATGATAGGGATAGACAAGCTATCACCCCTCAACTCACCTTTGTAACAACTTACACTCCAGACCAGGACAGGATCACAAGAGCCATCAAAGAGGAATGGAAGCTAATCCAGTCTGACACCTCATTGCCATTCACAAAATGGGGGGCACCTTGTCTGACATACTGGAGAGGTAGAAGCCTGAAGGATTCTCTGATGAGGACTGATTTATTACCACTGGCTGAGAAAAAGATGTGGTTGAAGAGAAAAAATGGCTGCTTTAAGTGCACGAGCTGTGTGACATGCAACAGCATGCACACAGGGAACACGTTCTAACATGCTGAGAAAAAGAAAAAGTATAGGATTAACTTCTTCCTCACATGTACAACATCTTACATTATTTATCTTCTCAACTGTCCATGTGGATTGTTCTATACTGGGAAGACCATTGATGATGACCACCGGTCAAGTATAAGAACTGCCCTGAGAAGGGGGAAATCTGCAATCACCAAAAGATAACGGCACAGGTGTAAAACTTAAAAATTACTTTATTACTTCTTTTTAAAACGTAGCATATTCTTAAAAACACAGCACAAATCTGATAGACATGTCTAACATGTTTCGGCTTCAGTTAGCCTTAATCATAGACTCTACTTGTCATAACTTGTCATAACCAATTGGGAAATCTGACCAACTGGTCACCCAACACTTTTTAGAGAGAGGACATACAGTTACGGACTTGAGATTCCATATAATCGATCACGTGTCGAATCCAGGAAGAGGGGATAATAGAACTAAGACCCTGTTGCAAAAGGAGGCCAGATGGATACATGAACTGGTACCTCTAGCACCCAGGGGTCTAAATGTTCAATCTGGCTGGCAAGTCTTCCTCTGATGGATGGAATAACAACATAGAGTGCTCATTGAGAGTCTTCGATCATAGTTTACATGAGAGTACATGATTACATTGAGACAATATGAGTAGTTTAAATGGCCAAATTGGCTGATAATAGTATTCATGCTGCTGGGGGACAACATCACCCATCCTAGGTTATGGTACTGTTGGGTCCAAGATTTGTGGAACCCAGTGCCGAATTAATACATCAGGATTAGGATATTTGTTTCTCCAACATTGGTGTGTCCGGTCCACTGCGTCATCCATAACTTGTGGGAATATTCTCCTCCCCAACAGGAAATGGCAAAGAGCACAGCAAAAGCTGTCCACACAGCCCCTCCCAGGCTCCGCCCCCCCCAGTCATTCTCTTTGCCGCTCTGAACAAGTAGCATCTCCACGGAGATGGTGAAGAGTATGTGGTGTTTAGTTGTAGTTTTTTATTCTTCTATCAAGAGTTTGTTATTTTAAAATAGTGCTGGTATGTACTATTTACTCTGAAACAGAAAGAGATGAAGAGTTCTGTTTAAAAGAGGAGTATGATTTTAGCAGCAGTAACTAAAATCAATTGCTGTTCCCACGCAGGACTGTTGAGCTGAGAGAACTTCAGTTGGGGGGAACAGTCTGCAGACTTTTCTGCTCAAGGTATGACTAGCCATTTTTCTAACAAGACTGTGTAATGCTGGAAGGCTGTCATTTTTCCCTCATGGGGATCGGTAAGCCATTTTCTTAGACTTAGAAAGAATAAAGGGCTTATTATGGGCTATTAACTGGTGGACACTCTTAAGGGCTAAATCGATTGTTTATTTAAGTTATTTTTGAAAGTCAGGAAGGGCCTTTCACTATAGTAGGCAGAGCCTCATTTTCGCGCCATTATTGCGCAGTTACTTTTGAGTACAGTGCATGCAGCTGCATGTGTGAGGGTCTGGTATCCACTGAAAATTTTCCTAGAAGGCTTGAATTAGTATCGTATACTCCCCTGGGATTGGTGAAGTCGCAACAAAGGCTGTGGCTGGGACTGTAGTGGGGTTAAAATTGCAAATGGCTCCGGTTTCCACATTTTAAGGGTTAACAGCTTGAAAATTGGGTGCAATACTTTGAATGCATTAAGACACTGTGGTGAAAATTTGGTAAAGATTGGATAATTCCTTCATAGTTTTTCACATATTCAGTAATAAAGTGTGCCCTGTTTAACATTTAAAGAGACAGTAACGGTTTTGTTTTAAAACGGTTTTTGTGCTTTATTAACCAGTTTAAGCCTGTTTAACATGTCTGTACCTTCAGATAGATCATGTTCTGTATGTATGGAAGCCAATGTGGTTCCCCCTTCAAATATATGTGATAATTGTGCCATAGCGTCCAAACATAGTAAGGACAGTACTGTCACAAATAGTAAGGTTGCCCAGGATGATTCCTCAGATGAAGGAAGTAGAGATAGTTCTACATCATCTCCTTCTGTGTCTATACCAGTTATGCCCGCGCAGGCGACCCCTAGACAAGTGGACAAGTTCCTAGAGGTCCCGGTGCACCCTGATGCTTTTCCGATACCTAAACGGGTGGCGGACATAGTGAATAAGGAGTGGGAGAAGCCAGGCATACCTTTTGTCCCTCCTCCTATATTTAAGAAATTGTTCCCTATGGTCGACCCCAGGAAGGACTTATGGCAAACAGTCCCTAAGGTCGAGGGGGCGGTTTCTACACTAGCCAAGCGCACGACCATTCCCATTGAGGACAATTGTGCTATCAAAGATCCTATGGATAAAAAATTGGAGGGTTTGCTTAAAAAGATTTTTGTACAGCAAGGTTACCTCCTTCAACCTATTTCGTGCATTATTCCTGTCACTACAGCGGCGTGGTTCTGGTTCGAGGAACTGGAAAAGTAGCTCAGTAGAGAGACTACGTATGAGGAAGTCATGGACAGAATTCACGCACTTAAGTTAGCTAATTCCTTTATTTTAGACGCCGCTTTGCAGTTAGCGAGGTTAGCGGCGAAAAATTCAGGGTTTGCAATTGTGGCGCGCAGAGCGCTCTGGCTAAAGTCTTGGTCGGCGGATGTATTTTCCAAGACAAAATTTCTTAATATCCCTTTCAAGGGTAAGACCCTTTTTGGGCCAGAATTGAAAGAGATTATTTCAGACATCACTGGGGGAAAGGGCCATGCCCTCCCACAAGATAGACCTTTCAAGGCTAAGAATAAATCCAATTTTCGTTCCTTTTGCAATTTCAGGAATGGACCGGCTTCCAACTCTGCAGCCTCTAGACAAGAGGGTAACGCTTCCCAGACTAAACCAGCTTGGAAACCAATGCAAGGTTGGAACAAGGGTAAACAGGCCAAGAAGCCTGCTGCTGCTACCAAGACAGCATGAAGGGTTAGCCCCCGATCCGGGACCGGATCTAGTAGGGGGCAGTCTTTCTCTCTTTGCTCAGGCTTGGGCAAGAGATTTTCAGGATCCCTGGGCACTAGAAATAGTCTCTCAGGGTTATCTTCTAGAATTCAAGGAACTACCCCCAAGGGGAATGTTCCACATGTCTCACATCTTCAAACCAAATAAAGAGACAGGCATTCTTACATTGTGTAGAAGACCTGTTAAAGATGGGAGTGATACACCCAGTTCCAACTGTGGAACAAGGTCAGGGGTTTTACTCAAATCTGTTTGTAGTTCCCAAAAAAGAGGGAACTTTCAGACCAATTCTGGATTTAAAAATTCTAAACAAATTTCTCAGAGTTCCATCGTTCAAAATGGAAACCATTCGAACAATTTTACCTACAATCCAGGAGGGTCAATTTATGACTACCGTGGATTTAAAGGATGCGTATCTACATATTCCTATCCACAAAGATCATCATCAGTTCCTAAGGTTCGCCTTTCTGGACAAACATTATCAGTTTGTGGCTCTCCCATTCGGACTAGCCACTGCTCCAAGAATTTTCACAAAGGTGCTCGGGTCCCTTCTAGAGGTTCTAAGACCAAGGGGTATTGCAGTGGCACCTTATCTGGATGACATTCTAATCCAAGCGTCGTCTCTTTCCAAAGCAAAGGCTCATACAGACATTGTTCTAGCCTTTCTCAGATCTCACGGGTGGAAGGTGAACGTAGAAAAGAGTTCCCTGTCTCCGTCGACAAGAGTTCCCTTTTTGGGAACAATAATAGATTCTTTAGAAATGAAGATCTTCCTGACAGAAGTCAGAAAGTCAAAGCTTCTAAACGCTTGTCAAGTTCTTCACTCTATTCTGCAGCCTTCCATAGCTCAGTGCATGGAAGTAGTAGGGTTGATGGTTGCAGCAATGGACATAGTTCCTTTTGCTTGAATTCATCTAAGACCATTACAACTGTGCATGCTCAAACAGTGGAATGGGGACTATACAGACTTGTCTCCAAAGATTCAAGTAGACCAGATGACCAGAGACTCACTCCGTTGGTGGTTGTCCCAGGATCACCTGTCTCAGGGAGTTTCCGCAGACCAGAGTGGGTCATTGTCACGACCAACGCCAGTCTATTAGGCTGGGGCGCGGTCTGGGATTCCCTGAAAGCTCAGGGTTTATGGTCTCGGGAAGAGTCTCTCCTCCCGATCAACATCCTGGAACTGAGAGCGATATTCAATGCTCTCCGGGCTTGGCCTCAACTAGCGAAGGCCGGATTCATAAGATTCCAGTCAGACAACATGACGACTGTAGCTTACATCAACCATCAGGGGGGAACAAGGAGTTCCTTGGCAATGAGAGAGGTATCCAAAATCATCAAATGGGCGGAGGATCACTCCTGCCACCTATCTGCAATCCACATCTCAGGAGTAGACAACTGGGAGGTGGATTATCTGAGTCGTCAGACTTTCCATCCCGGGGGAGTGGGAACTCCACCCGGAGGTGTTTGCCCAGTTGACTCAATTATGGGGCATTCCAGACATGGATCTGATGGTGTCTCGTCAGAACTTCAAAGTTCCTTGCTACGGGTCCAGATCTAGGGATCCCAAGGCGACTCTAGTGGATGCATTAGTGGCGCCTTGGTCGTTCAACCTAGCTTATGCGTTTCCACCGTTCCCTCTCCTTCCCAGGCTTGTAGCCAGGATCAAACAGGAGAAGGCCTCAGTGATTCTGATAGCTCCTGCGTGGCCGCGCAGGACTTGGTATGCAGACCTGGTGAATATGTCATCGGCTCCACCGTGGAAGCTACCTTTGAGACAGGATCTTCTAATACAAGGTCCATTCGAACATCCAAATCTAGTTTCTCTGCAGCTGACTGCTTGGAAATTGAACGTTTGATTTTATCCAAGCGTGGGTTTTCAGATTCAGTGATAGATACTCTGGTCCAAGCCAGAAAACCTGTGACTAGAAAGATTTACCATAAAATATGGAAAAGATATATCTGTTGGTGTGAATCCAAGGGATTCTCCTGGAGTAAGATTAAAATTCCTAAGATCCTCTCCTTTCTCCAAGAAGGTTTGGATAAGGGATTGTCAGCGAGTTCTCTAAAAGGACAGATTTCTGCTTTATCTGTCTTGTTACACAAACGACTGGCAGCTGTGCCAGATGTACAAGCTTTTGTACAGGCTTTGGTCAGAATCAAGCTTGTTTACAGACCCTTGACTCCTCCCTGGAGTCTAAATTTAGTTCTTTCAGTTCTTCAAGGGGTTCCGTTTGAACCCTTACATTCCATAGATATCAAGTTACTATCTTGGAAAGTTCTGTTTTTGGTTGCTATTTCTTCTGCTAGAAGAGTTTCTGAATTATCTGCTTTGCAGTGTAATCCACCCTATCTGGTGTTCCATTCAGATAAGGTTGTTTTGTGTACCAAGCCTGGTTTTCTTCCAAAAGTTGTTTCCAACAAGAATATTAACCAGGAAATAGTTGTTCCTTCTTTGTGTCCGAATCCAGTTTCAAAGAAGGAACGTTTGTTACACAATTTAGATGTAGTCTGTGCTTTAAAGTTCTATTTAGAAGCAACAAAGGATTTCAGACAAACTTCTTCTTTGTTTGTCGTTTATTCTGGTAAGAGGAGAGGAAAAAAAGCTACTGCTACCTCTCTTTCTTTCTGGCTGAAAAGCATCATCCGATTGGCTTATGAGACTGCCGGACGGCAGCCTCCTGAACGAATCACAGCTCACTCTACTAGGGCTGTGGCTTCCACATGGGCCTTCAAGAACGAGGCTTCTGTTGATCAGATATGTACGGCAGTGACTTGGTCTTCTCTGCACACTTTTGCCAAATTCTACAAATTTGATACTTATGCTTCTTCGGAGGCTATTTTTGGGAGAAAGGTTTTGCAAGCCGTGGTGCCTTCTGTTTAGGTAACCTGATTTGCTCCCTCCCTTCATCCTTGTCCTAAAGCTTTGGTATTGGTTCCCACAAGTTATGGATGACGCCGTGGACCGGACACACCAATGTTGGCGAAAACAGAATTTATGCTTACCTGATAAATTACTTTCTCCAACGGTGTGTCCGGTCCACGGCCTGCCCTGGTTTTTTAATCAGGTTTGAAAAATTTCTTTCTCTATACACTACAGTCACCACGGCACCCTATAGTTTCTCCTTTTTTTCTCCTAACCGTCGGTCAAATTACTGGGGGGGGGCGGAGCCTGGGAGGGGCTGTGTGGACAGCCTTTGCTGTGCTCTTTGCCATTTCCTGTTGGGGAGGAGAATATTCCCACAAGTTATGGATGACGCCGTGGACCGGACACACCGTTGGAGAAAGTAATTTATCAGGTAAGCATAAATTCTGTTTTTTAATATGAGATTCTTTTGGTAATTTTTTATTTTAATTATTTTTTTGTAAAAAAAAAAAATTATTACACTATAAATTTTTTATACACGGTGCTCGTGATCCCACATCTCCGTTCCCGAGCTGACTTTGCAACGGGTCCCTGTACCGGGTTGTTGTCCTATCTGGGAAGCCAGTGATGGCCCTCTGAGCTTATGATTTATAACTATGGTGTTACGCTCTGGGAACTCTGGCGTATTACTGAAGGTTGAAAGATGGTTGCAGATGATATGATTTATTGTCCTGCTCCTTTGTGAGAGTCTCTCTGGACTGGTGACCCTTGGGGTTGAATTGTGGGTTGGCATTTGCCAGTCTGATGAGTATTTTGATGGAAATAACTTTTTTAGGTCTATTTAATTTTTTTAGGTTTATTTAATTTTTTAAAATGTATTCTTATTCTCATTATAGATGTGGGTTTTCAGATGTGCGTCTTAGGTTTCTTTCTTTGCCCCTTTAGTTTCACTCCGTAACAATGGGGGCTTTTAATAGTCTGCTGAGTTTAGCCATGTAACTGATTTACTTATTGCCTTTTTAGTGGTGAGGTGAAATAGCATTTGTTAGATATGGGCTAGCTTGAACCTATATCTAATATCCCAAGTTTTAAATATTTACGTTATCACTTTGGTTTTCAGTATATGTGTTGTTTGGCAATGTTATACTATACGTTAGACTCTGGTGTTTGGGCTTTTATAGCAGTGATTGTTGATGGGCCTGGCTGGTATGTACTTTAGACACTTGGGAACCGTTTGATCCCCATGGTCAGATGGCGATCGCTTTTACGTTTGAGTATACTGCTACAATGCATTAAATTGGGACACTTGACCGAGGAGACACATAGAGTAATGTTTATATTTGAAGCTTACGCTCCCAACCTATAGGATAGGGGGAGCGTCCCTGCTACGCCTATGAAGTTAGGTGGGAGGGGCTTACATTGCTCTGTGTGGAAACGGCTTGAGCTGATGCAGCGTTGTATATAGAGGCTGCCAGGGATGATCTGATCGCCGTGTGTTGGTTATAGACTCTGCAGAAGCTGACAATGGAGATGGCAAGTTGATATATTGATCAGATGCGTTGGGGTAAAGGTTTGCTCCTACGGACATGAGATGTGGTGGAGGTATTTGATACAAACTGCGAGTGTTCTCCGGTATTGTTTAACATGGTTACTATGACAATGTCTGATAACCTATGACACAGAATGTGAGCGGCGGTGCTGAGTGCCCAATTGAATCACTTATTGTGTGGATTGTTCCATTAACATTCATACCCGGGGCAGAGATTGGTGGGGGAAGCAGGAGATATGTGGGATCATTGATCACATTCTGAAGGAAATCTTGCAAGAGGCATTAGATTTGATTATCACAGCACTAGGTTTGATACTGAAATATGTTTTTTATTATATTTGATTCTGTCATGTTTCATTTTGTATCTGGGCTTCCTAGATGGTTTAGCCCCTTAACTTTTGCACATGGTCTCCAGAGATTGGTGACTGGATTGGGGGAGGGGCCCATGGGCCTATTTATGTTTGTTCATTTGCACATTCTGGTTGTCAGAAGAAGGGACGTTTGAGGTCCCGAAACGTCACAAATAAATTATTTCACATTGATATCTAAAGTCCAGTGAGTGTTTCAACTTTATTTCTTTGCTGCATACTCCTCAAGAGCACCCTGGCAGTTGTAGGACCGTGGGGAGAGTGCATATACTTGTGAACTGTTGCTTATATATATATATATAGTTTCACTCAAACCACACAAGGTACTTTCCCAGTCAACTACTTTATATTCGAAAATAAATCTATCTCTCTTTCTCTCTCTCTCTCTCTCTCTCTCTCTCTCATTCTCTTGTTCCCTTGGTCTATCTATGAGCTTTTATTGTGCATAAAAGGGCAAGTCCTACTTAAATGTGCTTTTAGTCTAGAGGAAAAGGGAAGACAGGTACAATGTTAAGGTATAAACATGAAATTGAGGGAACAAGGAGAAAAGATAAGTAAAAAGAAGGTAGAACAAAATTTTGCTCTCACTGACCTAAGGGTTTTGATATGCCTACACATGTATCTATTCTAAATAGAGCTTATCTTTATTGAAGAATATAAGTATATATCTACTATTTCTAATCTCTCTAATGTACTTGACAAGAAAAATTGTGCACGTTTTTAGTAAACAAAATAGTTTCAGTATATGAAATAATGGCCGCTAAATTACATATCATAGAGAAACCACAAGACAAGACGTTAAGGATAGTGATGTCGCAAATAGCTCACCGGCGAACATAGCATGTTCGCGTTCGCCGCGGCGGGCGAACATATGCAATGTTCGATCCGCCCCCTATTCGTCATCATTGAGTAAACTTTGACCCTGTATCTCAGTCTGCAGACACACTCCAGCCAATCAGCAGCAGACCCTCCCTCCCAGACCCTCCCAGCTCCTGGACAGCAGCCATTTTAAATTAATTCGGAAGCTGCATTATTAGTGAGAGGAGGGACAGTGTAGCTGCTGGTGATTTTATAGGGAAATTGATAGCTAGGCTAGTGTATTCAGTGTCCACTACAGTCCTGAAGGACTCATCTGATCTCTGCTGTAAGGACAGCACTCCAAAAAGCCCTTTTTAGGGCTAGAACATCATTTTTTTTTTAAAAAATTCCCTGTGTAATCTAATTGCAGTTGCTTGCCTGCCAAGCCACTTGCCCAGTGCCACCACTCATATCTGGTGTAACAGTAGTGTAAATTTAAAAAAAAAAACTTTTTTGACTGTGAAACATCAGTCTGCTAGTGTAATCTAATTGCAGTTGCCTGCCAGCGTGTGTGCCAGGCGCACTTGCCAACTAGTGCCACCACTCATATCTGTTGTAACAGTAGTATAAATTTAAAAAAAAAAAAAACTTTTTTCACTGTGAAACATCAGTCTGCTAGTGTAATCTAATTGCAGTTGCCTGCCTGCCAACGTGTGTGCCAGGCCCACTTGCCAACTAGTGCCACCACTCATATCTGGTGTAACAGTAGTGTAAATTTAAAAAAAAAAACTTTTTTGACTGTGAAACATCAGTCTGCTAGTGTAATCTAATTTCAGTTGCCTGCGTGCCAGCGTGTGTCCCAGGCCCACTTGCCCAGTGCCACCACTCATATCTGGTGTAACAGTAGTGTAAATTAAAAAAAAAAAAAACTTTTTTGACTGTGAAACATCAGTCTGCTTGTGTAATCTAATTGCAGTTGCCTGCCTGCCAGCGTGATTGCCAGGACCACTTGCCCAGTGCCACCACTCATATCTGGTGTAACAGTAGTGTAAATTTAACAAAAAAAAACTTTTTTGACTGTGAAACATCAGTCTGCTAGTGTAAACTAATTGCAGTTGCCTGCCTGCCAGAGTGTGTGCCAGGCCCACTTGCCCAGTGCCACCACTCATATCTGGTGTAACAGTAGTGTAAATTTAAAAAAAAACTTTTTTGACTGTGAAACATCAGTCTGCTAGTGTAATCTAATTGCAGTTGCCTGCCTGCCAGCGTGTGTGCCAGGCCCACTTGCCCAGTGCCACCACTCATATCTGTTGTAACAGTAGTGTAAATTTAAAAAAAAAAACTTTTTTGACTGTGAAACATCAGTCTGCTAGTGTAATATAATTGCAGTTGCCTGCCAGCGTGTGTGCCAGGCCCACTTGCCCAGTGCCACCACTCATATCTGGTGTAACAGTAGTGTAAATTTAAAAAAAAAAAAACTTTTTTGACTGTGAAACATCAATCTGCTTGTGTAATCTAATTGCTGTTGCCTGCCTTCCAGCGTGTGTGCCAGGCTCACAGCGTATACTGGGCCCACTTGCCCAGTGCCACCACTCATATCTTGTTTAATTGTAGTGTAAGTGTACATTTAAAAAAATAAAAACTTTTTGGACTGTGAAACATCAATCTGCTTTTTTGTGTCAGGCTCACAGCGTATACTGTGCCCACTTGCCCAGTGCCACCACTCATATCTTGTTTAATAGTAGTGTAAGCGTACATTTAAAAACAAAAAATAACTTTTTGGACTGTGAAACATCAGTCTGCTTTTTTGTGTCAAGCTCACAGCTTATACTGGGCCCACTTGCCCAATGCCACCACTCATATCTTGTTTAATAGTAGTGTAAGTGTACATTTAAAAACAAAAAAAGTATTTTTGGACTGTGAAACATCAGTCTCCTTTTTTGTGTCAGGCTCACAGCTTATACTGGGCCCACTTGCCCAGTGCCACCACTCATATCTTGTTTAATAGTAGTGTAAGTGTACATTTAAAAAAATAAAAACTTTTGGACTGTGAAACATCAGTCTGCTTTTTTGTGTCAGGCTCACAGCGTATACTGTGCCCACTTGCCCAGTGCCACCACTCATATCTTGTTTAATAGTAGTGTAAGTGTACATTTAAAAACATAAAAAACTTTTTGGACTGTGAAACATCAGTCTGCTTTTTTGTGTCAGACTCACAGCTTATACTGGGCCCACTTGCCCAGTGCCACCACTCATATCTTGTTTAATAGTAGTGTAAGTGTACATTTAAAAACAAAAAATTTTTTTTGGACTGTGAAACATCAGTCTGCTTTTTTGTGTCAGGCTCACAGCGTATACTGTGCCCACTTGCCCAGTGCCACCATTCATATCTTGTTTAATAGTAGTGTAAGTGTACATTTAAAAACAAAAAAAAATTTTGGACTGTGAAACATCAGTCTGCTTTTTTGTGTCAGTCTCACAGCTTATACTGTGCCCACTTGCCCAGTGCCACCACTCATATCTTGTTTAATAGTAGTGTAAGTGTACATTTAAAAAAAAAATGACAGGCAGAGGCAGGCCACCCCGCAGGTGCCGTCGTGGTCATGGTGCTGTGATTCCCTTTGGCCCTAGAATAATGCCCAGTGTTCAGAGGCCACGTACCATGAACTCGAAAAGTTCTGAGGAGGACATAGTTGACTTTTTAACAGAGGACACCCAATCCTCTATAGCTTCCGCTCCGAACCTTGACACACCATCCTCCTCCAGCTTATCTTCGGGCACCTCTCAAGTTACCACTCGCCCGCCAGCCGCCACCACCAACACTAGAACCACAGACGCTTCACTTGATGTGTCAGAGGAGTTATTTACACATCAGTTGAAAGAAATGAGTGATGCGCAACCATCATTGAGAGAGGATGTAGATAACAGTGATATGTCTCAGTCAGGCAGCATTACAGACATGGACGTACGGTGTGATGATGATGATGTTGTACCTGCTGCTGCTTCCTTTGTTGATTTGTCAGATACAAGTGAAGCAGTTGATGATGACGATGTGTCCGTGGATGTCACGTGGGTGCCCGCTAGAAGAGAAGAAGAACAGGGGGAAAGTTCAGATGGGGAGACAGAGAGGAGGAGGACGAGTTGGAAGCAGGGGGAGGTCGTCACAAGGAGCTAGTGGCACAGTCAGACAGCATGCATTGGCACCCGGGGACAGCCAGACAGCACGCCAATCAAAGCATGCTGTTGCCACCACCAGAATGCCGTCATCGCAGACCTCAGCAGTGTGGCATTTTTTGTGTGTGTCTGCTTCTGACAACGGCGATGCCATTTGCAACCTGTGCCAAAAGAAACTGAGTCGTGGGAAGTCCAACACCCACCTAGGTACAACTGCTTTGCGAAGGCACATGATCGCACATAACAAACGCCTATGGGATCAACACATGAGTAGAAGCAGCACACAAACTCAAAGCCGCCATCCTCCTCCTGGTCCAGCATCTTCAGCCACGTCAACCACTGCTGTCCTCCTTGCCCCCTCTCAACCAACCGCCACTCCGTCTCTCTTCCAGAGCAGTTCCTGCTCATCTGCCCACAGTCAGGTGTCTGTCAAGGACATGTTTGAGCGTAAGAAGCGAATGTCACAAAGTCACCCCCTTGCCCGGCGTCTGACAGCTGGCTTGTCTGAACTGTTAGCCCGCCAGCTTTTACCATACAAGCTGGTGGAGTCTGAGGCGTTCAAAAAATTTGTAGCTATTGGGACACCGCAGTGGAAGATACCCGGCCGAAATTTCTTTGCACAAAAGGCAATCCCCAACCTGTACTCGATTGTGCGAAAGAAAGTAATGGCATGTCTGGCACACAGTGTTGAGACAAGGGTCCATATGACCACTGATAGCTGGTCTGCAAAGCATGGTCAAGGCAGGTATATCACCTACACTGCGCATTGGGTAAACCTGCTGACGGCTGCCAAGCATGGAATGCGTGGCTCTGCAGAGGAGGAGTTGGTGACACCGCCACGACTTGCTGCCACCTCCTCTACTCCTCCTACTCCATCCTCTTCCATAACCTCCTCGGCTGAGTCCTCTTCTGCGTCTTGCTCCACATCAACGGCACCCCCCCCAGCTTCGCAGGTTCTATTCCACATCCCGGATACGGCAGTGTTACGCCGTCTTGGGTTGACTTGCCTGAAAGCAGAGAGTCACACCGGACCAGCACTCCTGTCCGCCCTGAAAGCACAGGTGGATCAGTTGCTGACTCCGCACCAACTGGAGATCGGCAAAGTGGTTTCTGACAACGGAAGTAATTTGGTGGCGGCATTGAAATTGGGCAAGTTGACACATGTGCTGTGCATGGCACATGTGTGTAATCTGATCGTACAACGCTTTGTGCATAAGTACCCAGGCTTACAGGACGTCCTGAAGCAGGCCAGGAAGGTGTGTGGCCATTTGAGGCGTTCCTACATGGCCATGGCGCACTTTTCCGATATCCAGCGGCGAAACAACATGCCAGTGGGGCGCTTGATTTGCGACAGCCCGACACGTTGGAATTCAACACTCCTAATGTTCGACCGCCTGCTCCAACAAGAAAAAGCCGTTAATGAGTATTTGTATGACCGGGGTGCTAGGACAGCCTCTGCGGAGCTGGGAATTTTTTTGCCGCGTTACTGGGCGCTCATGCGCAATGCCTGTAGGCTCATGCGTCCTTTTGAGGAGGTGACATCATACCATTTGTTTTCTTCCTGGAGCGTGCCCTGCGAAGAGTGCTGGATCAGGCCGTAGATGAGCGTGAAGAGGAAGAGTTGTGGTCACCATCACCACCAGAAACAGCCTTATCAGCATCGCTTGCTGGACCAGCGGCAACGCTGGAAGAGGATTGTGAGGAAGAGGAGTCTGAGGAGGAATGTGGCTTTGAGGAGGAGGAGGAAGACCAGCCACAACAGGCATCTCAGGGTGCTCGTTGTCACCTATCTGGTACCCGTGGTGTTGTACGTGGCTGGGGGGAAGAACATACCTTCAGTGAGATCACTGAGGACGAGGAACGGGACATGAGTAGCTCGGCATCCAACCTTGTGCAAATGGGGTCTTTCATGCTGTCGTGCCTGTTGAGGGACCCTCGTATAAAAAAGCTGAAGGAGAACGATCTGTACTGGGTGTCCACGCTACTAGACCCCCGGTTTAAGCATAAAGTGCCTGAAATGTTACCGAATTACCACAAGTCGGAAAGGATGCAGCAGTTCCAAAATAAATTAAAAAGTATGCTTTACACAGCGTATAAGGGTGATGTCACAGCACAACGGGAATCTAACAGGGGAAGAGCTGAAAGTAATCCTCCGACTCCCACGACCACGCAGGCACAGACGTGTTGTTGATGGAGGACATGCGGAGCTTTTTAACTCCTATGCATCGCCACAGCCCTTCGGGGTCCACCCTCAAAGAACGACTCAACCGACAGGTAGCAGACTACCTCGCCTTAACTGCAGATATCAACACTCTGAGGAGTGATGAACCCCTTGACTACTGGGTGTGCAGGCTTGACCTGTGGCCTGAGCTATCCCAATTTGCAATAGAACTTCTGGCCTGCCCCGCTTCAAGTGTCCTGTCAGAAAGGACCTTCAGTGCAGCAGGAGGTATTGTCACTGAGAAGAGAAGCTGCCTAGGTCAAAAAAGTCTAGATTACCTCACCTTATTAAGATGAATGAGGGATAGATCCCGAAGGGACTGACACTGGGTGATACATTCGAGTAAAAAAGGCCTGATGAGATGAGCTGCCTTGGGCTAAAAATGGTCCACACGCTGCTGTATTTTATCTTCGAATGCCGGATGACTTGCGTGACTTATCTGCCACCAACTAGGGTTCAAGCTGTAATGTTTTAGGGCACTTTCTGCCTGGGAAACAAACATCAATTTTTCTGCAACAATACCTAATTTTTAATTTTTCTGGCCTCTGGTGCTGCACTGTGGCTTCAAAAAACAAACCAAAGCAAAAAAAAGGCACTTAACAGGGATTAAACTGATAGGAATAGTACTACTTAACACACCACTCCTATCTGGTGGCACATTAAATTGCACTCGCAGTGCCCCAAATTTGAAGTAGGAGGACCGACCAAGCATCTTTTTCCATCTCCCAGTTCCTAAAATCCATACCATATACACGTCCCCTGATAGGGGACGTAACAGGGTTTAAACTGATTAGAATAGTACTACTTAACACACCACTCATATCTGGTGGCACAGTAGATTGCACGCGCAGTGCCCCAAATTTGTAGTAGGAGGACCGACCAAGCATCTTTTTCCATCTCCCGGTTCCTAAAATCCATGCCATATACACGGCCCCTGGCGCCGCAACTGCCTCTGGGATCCTTACCATGGGTCACAGACCGCACGTCTTGTAATTCTCTGTCTGGGAAATTATCTATCAAATATATCTATTTATCTATCAATCAATCAATCAATCTATCTATCTATCTATCTATCTATCTATCATATCTATCAAATGTATATTGCATCTATTGATCTATCTATCTAATCTATGTATCTATCTATCAAACCTATCTATCTCGTGGCCGGACTGTTTTGTGACAGCCACTTCTGTTTCGGCCAAATGTCCATCGGCCAAATGTCCGTCTGCCAAATGTCCGTTGGCTAAAAGACCGGCCACGATTGCACACGCAGTGCCCCAAATTTGAAGTAGGAGGACCGACCAAGCATCTTTTTCCATCTCCCGGTTCCTAAAATCCATGCCATATACACGTCCCCTGATAGGGGGCATAACAGGTATTAAACTGATCAGAATAGTACTACTTAACACACCACTCATATCTGGTGGCACAGTAGATTGCACGCGCAGTGCCCCAAATTTGAAGTAGGAGGACCGACCAAGCATCTTTTTCCATCTCCCGGTTCCTAAAATCCATGCCATATACACGTCCCCTGATAGGGGGCATAACAGGTATTAAACTGATCAGAATAGTACTACTTAACACACCACTCTTATCTGGTGGCACAGTAGATTTCACGCGCAGTGCCCCAAATTTGAAGTAGGAGGACCGACCAAGCATCTTTTTCCATCTCCCGGTTCCTAAAATCCAAGCCATATATACGTCCCCTGATAGGGGACGTAACAGGGTTTAAACTGATTAGAATAGTACTACTTAACACACCACTCATATCTGGTGGCACAGTAGATTGCACGCGCAGTGCCCCAAATTTGAAGTAGGAGGACCGACCAAGCATCTTTTTCCATCTCCCGGTTCCTAAAATCCATGCCATATACACGTCCCCTGGCGCCGCAACTGCCTCTGGGATCCTTACCATGGGTCACAGACCGCACGTCTTGTAATTCTCTGTCTGGGAAATTATCTATCAAATATATCTATTTATCTATCAATCTATCTATCTGTAAGGATATGTTTAGTTGTTTTTAGAGAACACTACAATTACAGCCCCTGCTTTATGCAGGACCACTCAGTCTCACACCTTACCTCGGATTCCCACAGATTTAACTTAAGGGAACCCTGATATGCTCATTGATCTGAGGGTCACTACAGCAGGGTTGCTGAGTGAAACCGGAACCTTCACGCAACAATAAATGCTTAAAGCAGAAAAGAGAGTAAGTCTTATAGGATTGACTGCAGCAGTAGTGAAAGAGTTAATTAGTGCAGGTGCCTTAATTCAAACAGAGTTGCAATGGAAATAGTTTATGCAGCAGGCTTTAACAAACACACTGAAGTTAACACAGTACTTTGATAAGTGAATAAATCAACCTCTGGTCATTTTGTAAACCATACTTTGATAATGAATATTAATACTTTGCAGAGTTGTTCAATCAGAGTAATATAAGCTGTGGTAAACTTGAAGAAACAGTTATAGTTTAAGTTAGAGCAAACAGTTCATTTCAAGCACAATAGAGGTTAATTGCGTAAAGTTTGAGTTATGCTTATGCAATCCGATAATGAATAATGGTACTTTGTAATAATCTTTGTCACAGTTATTTGTTTGTAATATGGTAAATAGCAGTAAAAAGGTTTAGTGCATAATTGATATCTGAAGCGAATATGGAAATCCAGCAAGTGAGCGTTCCACAATATATAGCAAGTGAAGGAAAAATGAGGTTGCAGCAATACACACAGTTCATAGAATGCAATATATATAGACTAGAAATATTGTAGATGATATTAGCACATAGCGATACAGTTACCACACAGCAACAAGTCCTAGGAGTATCGCAGAAAGCCTGGCAGAGATCCGCGGCGGGAGAATGAGGAGCGTGACGTCACACGCTGCAGGGGAACAACCTCACTACAGGAGAGAGACTGAAAGATCTCTTAGTGAACAAACGGAGCAAATCTTCAAGCACAAAAGAGTATCTGCAAGTTGATTAAAATAGGCAGATACTCATGGGGAGCAATAAGTTGAGAATACAAAGTAGTATAAACGGCTAGGTCTCTTCTGAAGCAGCTTCACACTGAGCAACAAATTACCAAGCAATGAGTTCTGTTGGGAGGAGCCTTAAATAGGGGTAGTGAGTTGACATCCTTAAAGGCACAGTAGGAAAAGAGATAAATCCCTGACACTATCTATCTATCTATCTATCTATCTATCTATCATATCTATCAAATGTATATTGCATCTATTGATCTATCTATCTAATCTATGTATCTATCTATCTATCTATCTATCTATCTATCTATCTATCTATCTATCTATCAAACCTATCTATCTCGTGGCCGGACTGTTTTGTGACAGCCACTTCTGTTTCGGCCAAATGTCCATCGGCCAAATGTCCGTCTGCCAAATGTCCGTTGGCTAAAAGACCAGCCACGATTGCACACGCAGTGCCCCAAATTTGAAGTAGGAGGACCGACCAAGCATCTTTTTCCATCTCCCGGTTCCTAAAATCCATGCCATATACACGTCCCCTGATAGGGGGCGTAACAGGTATTAAACTGATCAGAATAGTACTACTTAACACACCACTCATATCTGGTGGCACAGTAGATTGCACGCGCAGTGCCCCAAATTTGAAGTAGGAGGACCGACCAAGCATCTTTTTCCATCTCCCGGTTCCTAAAATCCATGCCATATACACGTCCCCTGATAGGGGACATAACAGGGATTAAACTGATCAGAATAGTACTACTTAACACACCACTCATATCTGGTGGCACAGTAGATTGCACGCGCAGTGCCCCAAATTTGAAGTAGGAGGACCGACCAAGCATCTTTTTCCATCTCCCGGTTCCTAAAATCCATGCCATATACACGTCCCCTGATAGGGGGCATAACAGGTATTAAACTGATCAGAATAGTACTACTTAACACACCACTCTTATCTGGTGGCACAGTAGATTTCACGCGCAGTGCCCCAAATTTGAAGTAGGAGGACCGACCAAGCATCTTTTTCCATCTCCCGGTTCCTAAAATCCAAGCCATATACACGTCCCCTGGCACCGCAACTGCCTCTGGGAACCTTACCATGGGTCACAGACCACACGTCTTGTAATTCTCTGTCTGGGAAATGATCTATCTATCAAATCTATCTATTTATCTATCAAATTGATCTATCTATCATATCTATCAAATGTATATTGCATCTATTGATCTATCTATCTAATCTATGTATCTATCTATCTATCTATCTCGTGGCCGGACTGTTTTGTGACAGCCACTTGTGTTTCGGCCAAATGTCAGTCGGCCAAATGTCCGTCTGCCAAATGTTCGTCAGCTGAAAGTACGGCCACGATTGCACGCGCAGTGCCCCAAATTTGAAGTAGGAGGACCGACCAAGCATCTTTTTCCATCTCCCGGTTCCTAAAATCCATGCCATATACACGTCCCCTGATAGTGGGCGTAACAGGTATTAAACTGATCAGAATAGTACTGCTTAACACACCACTATTATCTGGTGGCACAGTAGATTGCACACGCAGTGCCCCAAATTTGAAGTAGGAGGACCGACCAAGCATCTTTTTCCATCTCCCAGTTCCTAAAATCCATGCCATATACACACCCCTGATAGGGGGCGTAACAGGTATTAAACTGATCAGAATAGTACTACTTAACACACCACTCTTATCTGGTGGCACAGTAGATTGCAGGCGCAGTGCCCCAAATTTGAAGTAGGAGGACCGACCAAGCATCTTTTTCCATCTCCCGGTTCCTAAAATACATGCCATATACACGTCCCCTGATAGGGGACGTAACAGGGATTAATTTGATCAGAATAGTACTACTTAACACACCACTCCTATCTGGTGGCACAGTAGATTGCAAGCGCAGTGCCCCAAATTTGAAGTAGGAGGACCGACCAAGCATCTTTTTCCATCTCCCGGTTCCTAAAATCCATGCCATATACACGTCCCCTGGTGCCGCAACTGCCTCTGGGAACCTTACCATGGGTCCCAGCCTGCACGTCTTGTAATTCTCTGTCTGGGAAATTATATATCTATCAAATCTATCTATTTATCTATCAAATCTATCTATCTATCGTATCTATCAAATTTATCTATTGCATCTATTGATCTATCTATCTAATCTATGTATCTATCTATCAAATCTATCTATCTTATGGCCAGACTGTTATCTAACAGCCACTTGTGTTTCAGCCAAATGTCCGTCGGCCAAATGTCCGTCGGCTAAAAGTCCGGCCACAATTGCACGAGCAGTGCCCCAAATTTGAAGTAGGAGGACTGACCAAGCATCTTTTTCCATTTCCCGGTTCCTAAAATCCATGCCATATACACGTCCCCTGGTAGGGGACGGAACAGGGATTAAACTGATAAGAATAGTACTACTTAACACACCTTATAATAACGCAGAGAGAGGCAACGCAGAGAGAGGAGTCTGAAGAAGAGGAGTCAGAGGAGGAAGGTGGCTTTGAGGAGGTGGAAGACCAAACACAGCAGGCTTGTTGTCACCTTTCGGGGACACTTGGTGTTGTACGTGGCTGGGTGGAGGGAGAGACCTTCAATGACATCAGTGAGGACAAGGAACGGGACATGGCTAGCTTGGTATCCAACCTTGTGCAAATGGGGAGTTTGCGGTTGTGCAAATGGACTGTTTGCGGTGCGTTAAACGGGAAGTTTGGTCTGTCACTGTGAAGCGGGCGTAACCCTTACACTACCTGATCAATACAACATCATACCTGATGTTTTAAAGCACGTTATTCCAAACAATTTAGGAATGTTAGGTGATTTATGCCCTTTATGGATTAAAACCAGACTCTGCACCAACTATGTAATTTTACGTGGGAGTTTTGCCATGGATCCCCCTCCGGCATGCCACAGTTCAGGTGTTAGTACCCTTGAAACAACTTTTCCATCACTATTGTGGCCAGAAAGAGTCCCTGTGGGTTTTAAAATTCGCCTGCCTATTGAAGTCAATGGCGGTTCGCTAGTTCGCGAACAGTTGCGGATGTTCGCGTTCGCCGTTCGCGAATGGAAAATTTTAAGTTTGCGACTTCACTAGTTAAGGAATTGGGTCTACACAGGGCTATATTTACTGTCCCTGCAGGCAGACAGGTTCGTAATTAGTGAACCTATCCGCTTGCAATTGCCACTTGCGATGTTGCATTGCACGGCGATATTTAACATTGCACAAGAGGTTTCTTGTGCAATGCTGGCCCCTGCTCCAGAGCAACCAATTGCGCTAGAGCAAGGAATGCAATGTCAATCATCCAGAACGAGCGAATGGGTTATTTATCTCACCACCTCTGAGGTGGTGGAAAGGTAAAATAAGTGGTTTCTGCTTCTTAAAGGGACATGAAACCCACAATTTTTCTTTCAAGATTCAGATAGAGAATACAACTTTTAAAAAGTTTCCAATCTACTTCTATTATCAAATTTGCGTTGTTCTCATGTTATTCTTTGTTAAAGAGATATCCAGATAGATAGTGTGCACGTCAGCAGCACTACATGACAGGAAATAGAGCTGTCATCTAGTGCTCTTACTAATGTATTACATTGTTGC
Source organism: Bombina bombina (assembly GCF_027579735.1). NCBI lineage: Eukaryota > Metazoa > Chordata > Amphibia > Anura > Bombinatoridae > Bombina > Bombina bombina. Next base: position 269,599,554 of record NC_069500.1, on the reverse strand, counting down.
AAAACTGCTGCCATATTGTGCAGCAGACACGTGCACACTCCTAAAGTACCTTCCTGATTTTCAACAAAGTTGTTTTAAATTGTATGCTATGTCTAAATCATGAAAGAAAAATTGGGGATTTTATGTCCCTATAAAAATGTTACAGCAGACTTGCTTATGTGAACCTGCTCCCCATAGCTGAAAAAGCTGCAAATGCAGCTTAATAAATTTAGTCCATAGTCTTGTGAGAATGATCAAATCATGTAAGAGGTAACTTAACAATGTATTTGAGAGTCCACAAAACAGCATATTGCCTGTACTCAAAATCTCACATGATAAGCTCCAATTTTATTTAAACTTTAATGCAGATTAGTTTAAATGAGCCAACGTTGATGAATATACATTGTGTCAATATCAGTGCATTTGCCAGCGTCAATACGCTCGCCAGACATCGCTCACGCGGATCCACATATACGATCCCCTTATTTATAAGAAAAAAATGTCAAAAACGCTCGCATCTCGTACGGCGCGATGAGCATCGGACTGTTGTTAACTAACAGTCTTCAATGTCACGGTTATTCGGGTTTTTCCCAACTTTATTGATAACGTTTCATTACTGTCCATGAACAAGCACATTTCTCTAAAGCTAATCTTTTATTTTTCATCTGTTAATGTCCAAGAAATAGATAGATTTATACCTCATTAAACAATCGGCTAGATTACAAGTTTTGCAGTATGAGTAAAAAAGCAGCGTTTAGGCTCATAACGTTGCTTTTTCACTCCCACTGGTATTACGAGCCTTGCAGGTTTAGGGGCACCGCACACTTTTTTGGCCGTACCACAAATTAACTTACGCAATTTGCGTAAAGTCTTTTTTCAATTGGACTTCCATAGCGCCGGAATTACAAGCTTTTTCTGGGAGGCCAAAAAGTGAGAGGTACAGCCTATCCAGCAAGATTCGTAATGCAATCTAAAGTCAGAAGTTATGAGTTTTACGCTACAAATCTGTAACATAAAACTGATAACTAAAGTGTTACAAAGTACACTAACACCCATAAACTACCTATTAACCCCTAAACCGAGGCCCTCACGCATCGCAAACACTAAAATAAAATTATTAACCCCTAATCTGCCCCTAAATCTAAATAAAAATTACTATCATTACCTAAAGTATTCCTATGTAAAACTAAATACTTACCTATAAAATAAACCCTAAGCTAGCTACAATATAACTAATAGTTACATTGTAGCTAGCTTAGGGTTATTTTTTATTTTACAGGCAAGTTTGTATTTATTTTAACTAGGTAGAATCGTTACTAAATAGTTATTAACTATTTACTAACTACCTAGCTAAAATAATTTCAAATTTACCTGTAAAATAAAACCTAACCTGAGTTACACTAACACCTAACCTTACACTACAATTAAATAAATTACCTAAATAAAATAAAATTACCTAAATTACAAAAACAAACTCTAAATTACACAAAAAAAGACATTATCAGATATTTAAACTAATTACACCTAATCTAATAGCCCTATGAAAATAAAAAAAGCCCCCCCCCAAAAAAAATAAAAAAAACCCTAGCCTAAACTAAACTACCAATAGCCCTTAAAAGGGCCTTTTGCAGGGCATTGCCCCAAAGAAATCAGCTCTTTTACCTGTAAAAAAATAAAAACACCCCCAACAGTAAAACCCACCACCCACACAACCAACCCCCCAAATAAAATCCTAACTAAAAAAAAACTAAGCTCCCCATTGCCCTGAAAAGGGCATTTGGATGGCCATTGCCCTTAAAAGGGCATTTAGCTCTTTTTCAGTGCCCAAACCCTAACCTAAAAATAAAACACACCCAATAAACCCTTAAAAAAAATAACACTTACCCCCCGAAGATCCACTGATTGGAACAGCCAATAGAATGCAAGCTCAATCCTATTGGCTGATTGCATCAGCCAATAGGATTTTGTCACCTTTAATTCCGATTGGCTGATAGAATTCTATCAGCCAATCGGAATTCAAGGGATGCCATCTTGGATGACGTCATTTAAAGGAACCTTCATTCATCGTTAGCCGTGGAAATAAGAGGACTTCTCCCGGCTTTGTTGAGGACTTCTTGCCGCTTGGATGAAGACTTCTCCCAGCTTCGTTGAGGAAGGATGTCCAGTCTTCAAAACTGTAAGTGGATCTTCAGGGGTTAGTGTTAGGTTTTTTTAAGGTTTATTAGGTGGGCTTTATTTTTAGGTTAGGGGTTGGGCACTGAAAAAGAGCTAAATGCCCTTTTAAGGGCAATGCCCATCCAAATGCCCTTTTCAGGGCAATGCGGAGCTTAGGTTTTTTTAGTTAGGGTTTTATTTGGGGGGTTGGTTGTGTGGGTTGTGGTTTTACTGTTGGGGGTGTTTGTATTTTTTTTTACAGGTAAAAGAGCTGATTTCTTTGGGGCAATGCCCCGCTAAAGGCCCTTTTAAGTTTAGTTTAGGCTAGGGTTTTTTTTTATTTTGGGGGGCTTTTTTATTTTAATAGGGCTATTAGATTAGGTGTAATTAGTTTAAATATCTGATAATGTCTTTTTTTATTTTGTTCAATTTAGTGTTTGATTTTGTAATTCAGGTAATTTTATTTTATTTAGGTAATTTATTTAATTGTAGTGTAAGGTTAGGTGTTATTGTAACTCAGGTTAGGTTTTATTTTACAGGTCATTTTGAATTTATTTTAGCTAGGTAGTTAGTAAATAGTTAATAACTATTTAGTAAATATTCTACCAAGTTAAAATAAATAAAAACTTGCCTGTAAAATAAAAATAAACCCTAAGCTAGATACAATGTAACTATTAGTTATATTGTTGCTATCTTAGGGTTTATTTTACAGGTAAGTATTTAGTTTTAAATAGGAATAATTTAGGTAATGATAGTAATTTTTATTTAGGTTTATTTTAATTATATTTAAGTTAGTGGGTGTTAGGGTTAGACTTTGGTTTAGGGGTTAATAACTTTAGTATAGTGGCGGCGACATTGGGGGCGGCATATTAGGGATTAATAACTATAATCTAGGTTGCGGCGATGTTAGGGACAGCAGATTAGTGGTTAATAATGTTTAACTAGTGTTTGCGAGACAAGAGTGCGTCAGTTTAGGGGTTAATATGTTTATTATAGTGGCGGCGATGTCCAGAGCGGTAGATTAGGAGTTAATAAGTATAATGTAGGTGTCGGCGATGTTGGGGGCGGCAGTTTAGGGGTTAATAAGTGTAAGATTAGGGGTGTTTAGACTCGGGGTTAGGTGTAAACATAAAATTTGTTTCCCCAATCAATGGGGCTGCGTTACAGAGCTTTACGCTGCTTTATTGCAGGTGTTAGGCTTTTTTCAAGCGGCTCTCCCCATTGATGTCTATGGGGAAATCGTGCACAAGCACGTAAAACCAGCTCATCGCTGCCTTAAGCAGCGCTGGTATTGGAGTGCGGTATGGAGCTCAATTTTGCTCTACGCTCACTTCTTGCCTGTTAACGCCGGGTTTATGAAAACCTGTAATACCAAAGCTGTAGGTAAGTGAGCGGTGACAATAACGTGCAAGTTAATACCGCACCCCTCATACCGTAAAACTCGTAATCTAGCCGAATGTCTCATAGAAAGTTATTTTAATATTTATTTATTATATGATACTTTAACATAAATTAATGTGTATTTGTATTTCTAGAAGTCATGATATGCTTTTATCTCATGGTTTTTTTTTTATAAATGATTATTAATGCTAGAACTTGTACATATATCTTTGCACATACTTGTATGTATATATATATATATATATATATATATATGTGTGTGTGTTATATCAGAAATCGTTTGCAAACATATTTACGTCTCTAAGTTCCTTTTTTTGTTCTGAACAATGTTGTCTGTCATATCTCTGTGTTTATTTATACCACTATATGTATATAGTGTAAATGTATTATTTTTCTAAGCAGGAATAATTGCGAATATAGCATGTAATCAGGGTATTATATGTACATGTATTTATTTGTAATCAATGGATATTTTTAGAGCTGGGCAAGTATTTTCTCTGTACCTGTGTAACCCTTCCTGATGGCAATCTAGTTTTAAAAACCACCCCTACACAGGTGTTATAAAATGGACTGGCATATAAGATGACATTTCTTACTGAAAAAGAAATTCAAGAGAAGAAAGCAATATACTGAAAATAGCATGACAGTAAAGAGGTGATTTTAATTTCTGCTGTATCTGAATCATGACAGTTTAATGTTAGGTGGGCTATCCCTTTGAGCTATCAGCTTAAGATAATATTGAATCAAACATCAATTCGATTTTCGATTTTAAAATCATTGTCTAAAATATTACACTGTGTGTCCTAATGTCAGCATTAATGTTTATCTTTAATACTAATTTCACATATACATACTTTCAAAGTATAATACACAATGTAACAAATGGAACTTACAAGTTCTGATGAGTGATCAATGACACAAGTATAAAGCAATTTGATTTGTTAGTAATAGTTTTAAATGTGTATTTGAATCAGATTGGCTGAAGTCATAAATCATGTGATTATGCATATTTCAATCAAAAGTGGTTGAAAAATTCACTAGTGTTTTTTTAGGAGTTTTTAATTGGTGTGAAAAGTGTTGCGTCAAAATTGGTGCGAAGTGAAGAGTAGTACTTGTATTACATGGCTTAAACATGGTGAACATAGATTTTTGCAAAAAAATAAAAAGGAAGTTAGCTATATTATGTTGTGTATTTATTTCATTTTTATCTCTATATCTATTGGTGCGATAAGTTTGGGGCAAAACTTTGCAACAAATTTAGAGAAATAATACTGTCCCCTTGCTTTGTAATGAGAGACAAAGTTGCAACATAATCCATAAGTAGTAATGTATTTTTCATTTTTATTTCTATATCTACTAGTGCACCAAATGTGGAGCAATAATATTGTTTGATTTAGAAAGGGTATACAATTTTAAGAAAGTTTCTAATTTACTTTTATTATGTAATATACTTAATTCCCTTGCAGCATCGAACATAAGCTTTTTTGTGTTTTCAGACTCCCATTGAGTTCTATGGCATCCGCGGCCTCAAGGGTGCGGATTGAAAATTAGGGGGCATATTTATCAAGCTCCGAATGGAGCTTGATGCCCCGTGTTTCTGGCAAGCCTGCAGCACTTATGAAGCAGCGATCACAAAGACCGCTGCTACATAACCTGTCCGCCTGCTCTGAGCAGGCGGACAGACATCGCCGGAAATCAACCCGATAGAGTACGATCGGGTTAATTGACACCCCCTGCCGACAGACCTTGATAACTATGGGCCTGTGTATGCTGCGTTGGAATAGACGTGAGCGTACCTGATAAATGTTTGATACATTTGGAAAAGGGTCAAATAGAGTCAAATCTGAATTCGAAACATCTGTAATAACACAAGCATCGATCTACGTTGAAATGAGATTGCGGGAGCGTATATTACGTCACAAATATTGACGCTTTGATAACTACGGTGGATCAATCTTGCGACAAATATGATGCGGGATTCAAGCGTATTTTCAGTTGATGCTTTGATAACTATACCCCATAGACACCATGGCCTCTATTTATCAAAGTCTGGCGGACCTGATCCGACAGTGCGGATCAGGTCCGCCAGACCTCGCTGAATACGGAGAGCAATACGCTCTCCGTATTCAGCATTGCACCAGCAGCTCAATCAGAATCTAAGGGACACCACCTTGGATGACGTCATTTAAAGGAACCTTCATTCGGGAAGAAGACTTCGTAAGAAGAGGATGCTCCGCGTCGGATTTCTGGAAGATGGAGCCGCACCGTGCCGGATGGATGAAGATAGAAGATGCCATCTGGGTGAAGACTTCTGTGGGCTTGGATGAAGACTTCTGCCGACTTCGATGAGGACTTCTCCCGGCTTCTTTAAGATGGATGACGGATCTTCAAAACTGTAAGTGAATCTTCAGGGGTTAGTGTTAGGTTTTTTTAAGGGTGTATTGGGTGGGTTTTATTTTTAGATTAGTGTTTGGGATGCAATAGAGCTAAATGCCCTTTTAAGGGCAATTCCCATACAAATGTCCTTTTCAGGGCAATGGGGAGCTTAGGTTTTTTTAGTTAGGGTTTTATTTGGGGGGTTGGTTGTGTGGGTGGTGGGTTTTACTGTTGGGGGGGTTGTTTGTATTTTTTTACAGGTAAAAGAGCTGATTTCTTTTGGGCAATGTCCTGCAAAAGGCCCTTTTAAGGGCTATTTGTAGTTTTTTGTAGGCTAGGGTTTTTTTTACTTTGGGGGGCATTTTTATTTTCATAGGGCCCTTAGATTAGGTGTAATTAGTTTAAATCTTTTGATTTTTTGTGTAACTTAGTGTTTGTTATTTTTTGTAACTTAGTTATTAGTTTTTGGTAACTTAGTAATTTTTTAGTGTAGATTTCAATTATTTGAGTAGGGTTAGGTTTTTAAATATATAATATAGTTAATTTAATTTGTAGTTTAATGTAATTTAGTCTAATAGTTAGGGTAGATTAATTATTAGTTTAATATAGTTTAATGTAATTTTAGTCTAATAGTTAGGGTAGATGAATTATTAGTTTAATATAGTTTAATGCAATTTTAGTATAACAGTTAGGGTAGATTAATTATTAGTTTAATATAGTTTAATGTAATTTTAGTCTAATAGTTAGGGTAGCTTAATTAGTAGTTTAATATAGTTTAATTTAATTTTAAAGGTAAGTTTAAATTCATTATAAGATCAGGTAATATTTCATATAAAGTTAGCGGCCCCCAGGCAGAACATGCTGTGATCTGAGATGTCATTGCAGAAAATTCAGCATGTCTGCAGAAAGAATGGGACACATGCAGGAATGGTTGGCTCTTTCCCTTTGAAGCACTGCTCTGCATCAGGCTGTTCTCTTCAAACAGCACTGTGCTCTGGCTACACTCTGTAAGTCCTCCTTAACACAGTGCATCCAGAACAAAGTGCTGTTTGAAGAGAATAGTCAAACAAGGATCAGCACTGCAAAGCAGTACTGCATTTATTGTTGACTGGCTCTCAGGGATTTTTTTCACAAGACATTTTTAAAAACTTAAAATTTCTTTTTTCTTTGCAGCTAATTTGCAATGCATTTTTCAACTGCTCCACTATATTATAAAACGTTCAATATTGCTTTATTCTCCAGTTAATCACTGCATTGCAATAATGAATTGGTGCTTTAGTGTAACTGCCTCATTTAAAATTGTATTTTATTTCAAAATGATCTGCAGAAAATTTTTCACAAAAAAATTACATCGCAGAAAGTTGAGAAACGTTCTGCCTCTGGGGTTAGCGGGTTGTTAGGTTTAGGGGTTAAAAGGGTTAATTTATTTTATGGCGATTTGGGGGGGCTGGCGGTTTAGGGGTTAATAACTTTATTTAGTTGCGGTGGGCTCCGTGAACGGCGGGATATGGGTTAATAACATAATGTAGGTGGCAGCGGTGTAGGGGGCGGCAGATTAGGGGGTTAAGAATATAATGTAGGTGGCGGCGGGGTCCGGGAGCGGCGGGATAGGGGTTAATAAGTTTATTAGAGTTGCTGTGGGCTCCAGGAGCGGCGGTTTAGAGGTTAATAACTTTATTTAGTTGCGGCGGGGTCCAGGAGCAGCGGGATAGGGGTTATACAGTTTAGTATAGTGGCGGTGTTTAGTGACAGTATACAAATAAATCTGTGAAAAAGCCGAATAGCAGCGAGATCGATGACTGTTAGTTAACAACAGTCCGCTGCTCATTGCCCCGTACTTGGTGCGCGACTTTTTGTCAGCTTTTTTGTTAAATATGGAGAGCGTATTCAGGTCCGCGGTCACGATGTTAGGCGATCTTAGGTGACCGTATTGGTGCCGTCGAATGCAAGTAAGTTGACAGCTTGATAAGTAGGCCTCTATATGTGTGATGTTATAGCCCCTTCAGAAATAATACAGATACATTTTCAAAGCCCACTTGCCAATTTAGATTTCAACCACCGGAATGTAATTCTATTTTCTATTAGCAGCAAAAGTTACAGTTGCTAGATATTGATGAATAAATATTTAAATGACACTGTGGCATAGAGGTTCAAAATTGTAATATTAATAGACCAAAAGTTGCAAAATGTGAATCTTGGTCAGCTCTTGCCCTTAAAAAATATTTATTTGCTATGGACACAGAACAAAAGAAAAAAACAGTAGGAACCAAATAGCATTTTATTTCTATATTGAACATACTAACATAAGCCTAGATTACAAGTGGAGAAATACATTTTTATCGCTCTTGAGCGCTAACTACACTCAAAGTAAATCAATAGCACCCCATCTTTACACTGGTATTACAAGTTGAAAGTAAAAATTTAGGGCTAGATTACAAGACACACTCTAACATTAGCGCACAATAATAGACTATTGCGGGCGAGCTAATTTGAGCTCATATTACAAGTTGAAAGTAAAATTGAGAGTGTAATCACATTTTACGTTTATCGGGTTAGCGCTACTGAAAACCTTGCGTAAAGGGTAGTGAATTAAAATAAAGTTCCATTAAACACAATATAAATATTTTTAAAATTACAGTTATTCTCGTAAAAACACTATCTGATAAAACTTATTCACATAAATATAAAAAAAATTGTTATCAGGGTTCAAAGGTATATGACATAGGGCCATGTATTTGACTGCAAAGTGCTATAATATATATATGAACAGAATAGATGTAAGAGTAAAATATCTAGAAACCAACCAGAAACTATCCATTATTCATAACTAAATTTAGTTAGAGGCGAAAATTGTTCTAGAGAGGGTGCATCAGCCCTAACATTCTTACTACCAGGCAGGTAGGAGACCACATAATTAAACCGAGACAAAAATAGCGCCCATCTGGCCTGTCTGGGGGACAAAAGTTTTGCCTCAGATAGATAAGTTAAATTCTTGTGGTCAGTAAGAATGAGCACTGGCACGCTAGTACCCTCGAGAAGATGCCTCCATTCCTTGAGTGCCAAAATTATGGCCAGTAATTCCCTGTCGCCAATTTCATAATTGCACTCCGCTGGAAAAAAAATAATAAAAAGTCCACAAGTCAAATAACAAGCCAGGAGTCAAAACCAGAGCTGGTAGTCAGACGAGCCGAGTCAGGAGCCAAAGTGAATAGTCAGACGAGCCGGAATCAGGAACAAGGAAAACAGCAGAGTCAGGAACAAGCCAGGGATCAGGAACCAGGAAGGACGTCAGACAGCTGGTAATACACAGGAACTCTCACAAACAGGTCTGAGACTATGCAAAGGCAATGCATACTGAACAGAGGCCCTTTAAATAATAAGTGATGACATCACAATTCTGAGACTGCATCCTGTCTCACACAGATGATGCACACCAGTCTGGCCATAAAAGGAAGTGCAGGAAATGAGCAGCATCCCCCACAATGCACCATAGTCAGCAAGAGAGGTGAGTAAAATGGCTGCCAGCAGCACATGGCAAACAAAACAGGGAAAAACCCTGACAGCAGGTGAGTTATATGTATGCTTGTACACTGAGAGCTTACTTATAATATGTGAGTAAAATTTCTGCACACCTTTTTTTATTTACCTGATAGGATTGAACAAAGATATTCATAGTTCTCACTATCTCATAATTTCCTATGTTATTTTTATGATGCTAAAACATCTCACATTTTTCATTCATTATTGAATGATCTTTATACAATAGGATTGGAGAGGATGGAAAGGTTGGGGAACTTTAATGACAATTAAGGGCTTTTATTGAATCTGAATCTGTGCACTTGAGCTTCATTGACATTTCCAAGCCATTCAGAAAAGTGAATGTGAACAGAATTAATTTTAACAATCCATCACATGGAAAAAAATAAGGTGACCGATAAAAAAGATAGATATGTTTTATATATTTATGGGGTTTTTTTACTTTTTTTTTTTTTTGCTCCAACTCTTTTTAACATTCGCAGGAGGAACAGAAGTCTTTACACCTAACAAGATACAAAATATATTTTCATAATACATTTGAAAAACTAGGTTTCAAAATTGTAGTACCATGTTTTCTTGAAGTGAAGTTTAGGATTTTTACTTCTTACTCATAGTTCTTCTTACTTATAGGTTTCTTTTTAGAAATGTTTCTGGTACATGGATTTTCATAACAATGGTATATGCGGAAATGTACATATTGAAAATATATTAATGTTGTCTTTTACTGGTTAAATCTGAAGAATATTTATCATCACCAACTTCTCATATTTCCTATCAATACTTAGGGTCATATTTATCAAACTCCGTATGGAGCTTGATGCCACCTGTTTCTGGCGAGCCTTTTGGCTCGCCGGAAACACAAGTTATCGAACCAGCGGTTTAAAGACCGCTGCTTCATAACCTGTCCACCTGCTCTGAGGCGACGGACAGACATCACCAGAAATCAACCTGATCGAATACATATAGGAATCTGCAGGGGGCGGCATTGCACCAGAAGTTTACAAGAACTGCTGGTGCAATGATAAATGCAGACAGCGTATGCTGTCGGCATTTATCGATGTGCAGCGGACATGATCCGCAATATTGGATCATGTCCGCTCGCACAATGATAATTCGGTCCCTTAGTCTAATTGTTCATGGGGTCAGTAAGCAATCAAGATATTATGAGACAAATATAAAATCCTAACATTATTTCCAGTATTTTCCAGCAATGCATGGAAGATTTAGACTTACTGGATTTCATTTTGCATAAATCCCTAATTACAGAGTATGAGGCATTGCTGACTTGTGCGTACATAACAATGTAGGGCAAAAATTCCAAATACTAACACCTTGTTGTTTACAGGTTCTGCCAAATTCTCTCAAAAGTAGGTAAACAGTTGCTTACCACAAATTACTGGAGTTGAATTTGGAATAATTTTAATTTGTATGACCCTATACTAAGAGTGAGAACATTAATTATAGTTTAAATCCTCAGGTTATATCAGTAGTTAAAATAGCACAATACAATTTAGAATTATAGTGTAAGAATGCTATAGACTAATTAAAGACTATGATGTATATCATGGGAAATAGAAATGACTGCATAACAAAAAAAATACAATGAAAATAAAATAAACCCGCAAACTTACAGTTTTCTTTAACATTTTGACTGCGTAAGGTTTCTGGGATCCTTTTTGCCGGCATCTGTATACAACTGATGTGGCACCCCTAGAGGAAAGACAGAATAAAAGCTAGTAATCATCTACTAAGCAATACAAAATTAATTCAAAATGGTGCATTTACAATACATAAAAATACATTATTATATTCCAAAGACAGAAAGTAGACATGTGCATGCCGGAAAATTTTGTTTAGTTTCATATCGATTCAGTATTTTTAAAATTTCGTTTTGGAAGCATTCGGATCTATTAGTTATATTATTCATTCGTTTTGGATTCATTCGGATTGATCCGTTATAGCGGTCATTCATTTCGGATGCATTGGGAAATTTGGAAGTTTGGTATGTTCAGATTAATTTATTATGTTATGTTACGTTGATTTGGATGGTTCCAACCAACACAAAAGGAATAATTTCACTGTTCTAATTCACTATATTTAATGTAATATATCTCTATTAGTTGTTTTTTTTATAATAAATATGGAACGGCAAAGGAATTGGAATTAGTCCAGAAAGTCAGAATATCGCCCCATGGACATTCGAATAAAACAAATAAATCCGAACTTATTTGGATTTTTTGTTACAAATTGATTTGTATTAGTTTTGTTTTGTTACTAGGGTGATTCAGAGATTTGGATACATCCGAATGACCCGATTTTCGTCCGAATTTTGATTCGGAAGGAGTTGAATTGCACATGTCTAACAGAAAGTCATCCCTATCAGTTATGCAACTTATAACATCCAAGTGAAAGATATAACACCAACATGTCAGGCAAAAATAAAGACAATTCAAAAACAGAATCACTGAGTTGCAAAAAGGATCACCCCCTTGTGTCAGTATTTTGTTGAACCACCTTTATCTTTAATTACAGCCTTTAGTCTTTTGGGATACGTCTCTACTAACTTTGCACATCTAGACTGTGCAATATTTGCCCAATCTTCTTTGCAGAACTGCTCCAGTTCCGTTACATTTGATGATGACCATTTGTGGACTGCAGTCTTCAATTCATGCCACAGATATTCAATGGGGTTTAAGTCTGGACTCTGACTAGGTCATGCAAGGACATTCACCTTTGTCTCCTTCAACCACTGTGTGGTCATTTTTGCTGTGTGCTTTGGGTCTTTGTCATGTTGGAAGGTAAACCCTGTCTGCAAGTAACTAAGATGGTTGTGAGGAAAGTGGGTGGTGGGGGGGGGAGCTGTTTGGGAGGGATCAGGGAGGTGGGAGGACAAGCCTTACACTAGAATATTATAACCCTTGTCAACTAACTAATTAACACCTTCACTGCCAGGAATTTCAGATGTATGGTGCACAGCTGCAAAAGCGGCCTTCTTATTACCAAAACCCATGTAGATCTGCTATTTCTGTACAAAGGGGAACGCAGAGAAGCTTTTACATCCATTTGTGCTATAAGCACACAAGCGGTATGTAAATAATTTCCGTGAGAAACAAAAAATTTGTGAAAACGTTAATTTCTTTCTAAAGACACAGTGAGTCCACGGATCATCATAATTACTATTGGGAATATCACTCCTCACCAGCAGGAGGAGGTGAAGAACACCACAGCAAAGCTGTTAAATACCACTCCCCTTACCCACAACCCCCAGTCATTCTCTTTGCTTGTATCAGTTACAAGGAAGGGGTAAAGTTAGGTGTCTGATTCTTTAATCAAGAGTTTGTTATTTTTAAACAGAACAAGTTTGTTCTGATTTTCATGGGGTTTAGCTGTAATTCACTTCAGTCTCTTCAGTAGAGCAGTGGTGGCTTTTAAGATTTTGGGAACTGGGGGGGAATAATCCCTTCTGTGCCTCCCAGGTTGTGAGCTGCCCTTTTGGTAAAAGGACTATGTAGGTTTACTTAGTCTTTTTCTTTCTGTATCCACAGGTCCATTTTAGGAAGGAAACCTTTCAAACCTAGTGAGCTGCCTTGCTGCCAGGCAGATTATTATGGAGGTAAGTGCTGTTTTTTATTTTTCTGAGGGTGTTCTGAAAAAAAATGGCACTTATGGGGATGACATTTGGGATTGTGAATCTGTTTGTGCAGGTTTTTTACATGCTGTCAGTTTTATGGGACACTGTGAGAGGGACTGTATGTTTATGGCTCTGTTTGGGAGTGTTTTTTACACTCCTTATATGGCTCATTAATTTTTTTTCATTTTTATTGAGTGGCTGTGTTGTGTTGCAGCCATAGTCTGCAACAAGGTAAATTTGGCATTCTTTAGCCCACAATGGGCGGAGTTTTGGCGGTGCGAGTTTTGCACGCTCTTTTAAGAGGCAGGAGAAGGAAGGTTTTATTGAGTGGCTGTGTTGTGTTGCAGCCGTAGTCTGCTACAAGGTCAATTTGGCATTCTTTAGCCCACAATGGGCAGAGTTTTGGTGGTGCGAGTTTTGCACGCTCTTTTAGGAGGCAGGGGAAGGAAGTTTGTGTTTGTTGGGTTTCCTGTCGGCTCCTGTGCTGGTGTTTGTGCGGTCAGTTTGTGGAGCGAGTAGTAGCAGTGGCAGAGTCCGGATCGTCTTCGCTTTGTTGGTTATTACTCTAGTCCATGGAAGGTCAGGTAAGCACCTCAGCCAGGCTTGTTGAGGTGCATAGGTGCTGAAGGGGTCAATTTTTATATTTTATCGTATAATTTCTGTGTGATTTGTTTAACTTCGTTTCTTAAAGCATCAGTCCTGGAGCAAGGGGAAGCAATCTAAGAAGCCTGCCGCTAATTCTAAGTCAGCATGAAGGGTCTGCCCCCGATCCGGCAATGGATCATGTGGGGGGCAGGCTGTCTTTTTTCGGTCAAGCCTGGGTTCGGGAGGTTTCAGATCCCTGGGTGATAGATATTGTGTCCCAGGGATACAGGCTGGAGTTCAAGACTTTTCCTCCCAGGGGCAGGTTTCATCTATCAAGTTTATCTGTAGACCAGATAAAAAGAGAGGCTTCTCAAGTTGTGTTCAGGATCTTTCCGACATGGGAGTGATCATTCCTGTTCCAGTTCAGGAGCAGGGACTAGGTTTTTATTCCAATCTGTTTATCATTCCCAAAAAGGAGGGAAATTTCAGACCCATCCTGGATCTCAAGTGTGTAAATAAGTATCTCAGAGTTCCGTCTTTCAAGATGGAAGCTATTCGGTCAATTCCTCCTCTGGTTCAAGATCTACAGGATGCATATCTGCATATTCCCATTCACAAGGATCATCACAAGTTTCTGAGGTTTGCATTCCTAGACAAGCATTTTCAGTCTGTGGCTCTTCCTTTTGGTATCGCAACAGGTCCCAGGGTGTTTTCAAAGGTTCTGGGTGCGTTGGCGGTTCTCAGATTGCAGGGGGTTGCAGTAGCTCCTTATCTGGACGACATTCTAGTTCAGGTAACATCTTATCAACTAGCAAACTCCCACATGGAGTTGCTGTTGTCTTTTCTGCACTCCCATGGTTAGAAGATGAATTTAGGAAAAAGTTTCTTAATTCCGGCTACAAGAGTGGTATTCTTGAGAACCGTTATATATTCTCTGGAAATGAAGATCTTTTTGACAGAAGCAAGGAAGTCAAAAGTGTTCAATTCATGCCTGATTCTTCAGTCCTCCCCTCAGCCATCAGTGACCCAGTGTATGGAGGTTATTGGTATAATGGTCTCAGTCATGGACATCATTCCGTTTGCTCGGTTCAATCTCAGATCTCTGCAGTTATGCATGCTGAGACAGAAAAACTGAGATTATACAGATCTGTCTCCAAAGATTGATCTAGATAAGACTGCAAGAGATTCTCTTCCGTGGTGGTTGTCTCAGAATATTCTCTCCCAGGGAACCTGTTTTCGCAGGCCTTCCTGGGTGATTGTGACCTCGGATGCCAGTCTGCTGGGTTGGGGAGCTGTCTGGGGTTCGTTAAAGGCTCAGGGTTTGTGGACTCGAGAGGAATTGGTTCTTCCTATAAATGTCTTAGAGCTGAGGGCAATCTTCAATGCTCCTCTGGCCTGGCCTCAGTTGGTTTCAACCCAGTTTATCAGATTTCACTTGAACAATATAATGTCCGTGGATAACATCAATCATCAGGGAGGAACTCGGAGTTCCTTGGCGATGAAGGAAGTAGTCAGGATTATTCAGCGGGCGGAGGCTCACAATTGTTGTCTGTCTGCAATCCACATTCCAGGGGTGGATAACTGGGAAGCGGATTTTCTGAGCAGACAGTCTTTTCATCCGGGGGAGTGGGAGCTTCATCTGGAGCTGTTTTCCAGTTTGATTCTCAGGTGGGGTCAACCGGAGTTGGATCTTATGGCATCTCGTCACAATGCCAAGCTTCCGAAGTACGGTTCAAGGTCAAGGGATCCTCAAACGGTTCTAATAGATGCTCTAGCAGTTCCTTGGAAGTTCAGTCTGGCATACGTGTTTCCTCTGTTTGCCCTTCTTCCTCAAGTTATTGCTCGGATTCGACAGGAGAGGGCATCGGTAAATCTCATTGCACCGGCGTGGCCTTGCAGGATCTGGTATGCAGATCTGGTGGGGATGTCATTATGTCCACCTTGGAGTCTTCCGTTGAGGAAGGACCTTCTACTTCAGGGTCCCTTCCTTCATCCAAATCTTGTTCTCTGAAGCTGACTGCTTGGAGATTGAACGCTTGATTCTATCTAAGCGTGGTTTTTCTGAGTCAATTATTGAGACTATGATTCAGACGCATAAGCCTGTGACTGGAAAGATTTATTACAAAATATGGCGGCATTGGTGTGAATCTAAGGGCTACTCTTGGAGTAGAGTCAGGATTCCTAGGATTTTGTCTTTTCTCCAGGAGGGTCTGCGGAAGGGTTCATCTGCTAGTACCCTGAAGGGTCAAATTTCTGCTTTATCTATTTTGTTACATAAACGTCTGGCAGATGTACCAGACGTTCAGTCTTTTTGTCAGGCTTTGGTTAGAATCCGACCTATGTTTAAGTTTTTGTCTCCTCCTTGGAGTCTTAGTTTAGTTTTGAGAGTTCTTAAACAGGCTCCATTTGAGCCTATGCATTCTTTGGATATTAAGTTGTTAACCTGGAAGGTTTTGTTTTTGGTTGCTATCTCTTTGGCTCAAAGAGTTTCAGAGCTCTCAGCGTTGCAGTGTGAAACTCCTTTTCTTATTTTTCATTCTGATAAGGTAGTATTACATACTGCCTTAGGTTTTCTTCCTAAGGTTGCTTCAGATAAGCATATTAATCAAGAGAGTGTTGTTCCTTCTTTGTGTCCTAATCCTTCTTCTCATAAGGAACGTTTGCTGCACAACCTTGATATAGTTCATGCTTTGAAATATTATTTACAGGTGACTAAGGATTTTTGTCAGTCTTTTTCTTTATGTGTTATCTTTTCTGGGAAGCGTAACGGTCAGAAAGCTATGGCGACTTCTCTTTTTTGTTGGTGGAGGAGTATTATTCGCTTGGCATATGAGACTGTTGGTCAGCAGCCTCCTGAGAAGATCACAGCTCACTCCACGAGGGCTTTTTCTTCTACCTAGGCTTTCAAAAATGGTGCTTCTGTAGATCAGATTTGCAAGGCTGCCACTTGGTCATTTTTACACACTTTTTCAAAATTTTACAAATTTGATACTTTTGCTTCAGCTGAAGCTGTTTTTGGGAGAAAGATTCTTCAAGCAGTGGTGCCTTCTGTTTAGGCTAACTGTCTTGTCCCTCCCTAATCATCCATGTCCTCTAGCGTGGGTATTGAATCCCAATAGTAATTATGATGATCCGTGGACTCACTGTGTTATTAGAAAAAAAATGAAATTTATGCTTACCTGATAAATTTGTTTCTTTCTTGACACAGTGAGTCCACGGCCCGCCCTGTATTTTCAGACAGTTTATTTTTGCATAAACCTCAGGCACAGCTGCACCTTATATTACTTCCTTTCTCTTTTCCCTTTGGTCGAATGACTGGGGGTTGTGGGTAAGGGGAGTGGTATTTAACAGCTTTGCTGTGGTGCTCTTTGCCTCCTCCTGCTGGTCAGGAGTGATATTCCCAATAGTAATTATGATGATCCGTGGACTCACCATGTCAAGAAAGAAACAAAATGGGCCTAGTTCAATACCTTGTGTTGTCTGCTAAAAAAAAATAGTTTTGATAGCTCTATTTCTGTTTAAATGGAGTTATATCAAAAATGGTTAAAAAAAATCCTGGTAGCGAAGGGGTTAATTGCATGCTCTGTCTAAATCATGAAAGAATATTTTCCTTTAATGAGGAACAGACAACGATAAGGCTATCTAATAAACCATTTATTTTGTAGCAGCCCCAAATATATCTCTACTGATAAATTGTGCCTTTATTATACTAAATAGTACAATAAAATATGAATAAGTAAAAAATAAACAAGCCTTCACTGTCTGTTTTTTACAGTATTTCTAAAGGTACACTTTATCATTTTTTTTAACCTAACACTGAAGACATATTGTTTATAATACTAACAGGTCAGATATTTTTAAAACTGTTTTGAATATGTAGCATAATCAAGAATACGATTTCCTCAATCACTATGTGCATCAAGGGCGCAATCCGATATAGATAGTAGTTTGCGGCACAAGCGAGGGAACCCCTGCCGCCCGTAGTTTCAGCTCGCAACTCGAGCTATCCCATATACGGCGCTGTCAGATTCTAAAGTGCCGTAAGTCAAATAAACCAGCGATGTCCAGAAATCTGCGTAAGTACAAATTTCTAGAGTCGCCAGTGACTTATGGCACTTTAGAAACTGCCGGCGCCTACAAAACCTGACTAAGTTATAAAATCTCCCGTACTGTCTAACATAGCCTGACACGTATACCCCTCTATCCGCAATCCCCCCTCCCTCTCCTAATAATAAATGTGTTAACCCCTAAACCACCGCTCCCGGACCCCGCAGCACCTAATAAAGTTATTAACCCCTAAACCACCGCTCCCGGACCCCGCCGCCACCTACATTAGCTACCCCCTAATGTGAGCCCCTTACACCGCCGCCACCTACATTACCTACCCCATAATGTGAGCTCCTACCCCGCCGCCACCTACATTAACTACCCCCTAATGTGAGCCCCTTACACCACCGCCACCTACATTAACTACCCCCTAATGTGAGCTCCTACCCCGCTGCCAGCTATATTAAAATTATTAACCCCTAATCTAATCCCCCTACCCCGCCGCCAGCTATATTAAAATAATTAACCCCTAATTTAAATCCCCCTACCCCGCCGCCAGCTATATTAAATGAATTAACCCCTAATCTAAATCCCCCTACACCGCCGCCACCTATATTACATTTATTAACCCCTAATCTAATCCCCCTATACCGCCGCCACCTATATTAAATTAATTAACCCCTAATCTAATCCCCCTATACCGCCGCCACCTATATTAAATTATTTAACCCCTAAAATACTAAACTATCCCTACCACTAAACCTAAGTCTAACCCTACAAATAGCCCTGAAAAGGGCATTTTGCGTGGCATTACCCCAAAGTAAACAACTCTATTGCCAGCCCTTAAAAGGGCTTTTGGCGGGGCATTGTCACAAAGTAATCAGCTCTTTTGCCTATAATCTAAATCCCCTACACCGCTGCCACCTATAATAAATGTATTAACCCCTAATCTAATCCCCCTACACCGCCGCCACCTATATTAAATATATTAACCCTAATTATATTAGGGTTAATATAGTTAATATAGTTATTATATTATATATATTAAGTATAATAACCCTATCTAACTCTAACACCCCTAACTAAATTCTTATTAAAATAAATCTAATTAATATTAATAATATTAATTAAAATATTCCTATTTAAATCTAAATACTTACCTATAAAATAAACCCTAAGATAGCTACAATGTAATTAATAATTACATTGTAGCTATTTTAGGGTTTATATTTATTTTACAGGTAACTTGGTATTTATTTTAACTAGGTATAATAGCTATTAAATAGTTAATGACTATTTAATAGCTACCTAGTTAAAATAATTACCAATTTACATTGTAAAATAAATCCTAACCTAAGTTACAAATACACCTACACTATCAATAAATTAAATAAACTACAAATCTCTAAACTAAAATACAATTAAATACACTAAACTAAATTACAAAAAAAACAAACACTAAATTACAAAAAATAAAATAAGATTACAAGAATTTTAAGCTAATTACACCTATTCTATGCCCCCTAATAAAATAATAAAGCCCCCCAAAATAAAAAAATGCCCTACCCTATTCTAAATTAAAAATTAACCAGCTCTTTTACCAGCCCTTAAAAGGGCTTTTTGCGGGGCATGCCCCAAAGTAAACAGCTATTTTGCCTGTAAAAAAACACACAATACCACCCCCCAACATTACAACCCACCACCCACATACCCCTACTCTAAACCCACCCAAACCCCCCTTAAATAAACCTAACACTAAGCCCCAGAAGATCTCCCTACCTTGAGTCGTCTTCACCCAGCCGGGCCGAACTCTTCATCCAATCCGGGCGATGTCTTCATCCAAGCGGCAAAGAAGAAGTCTTCCATCCGGGCGATGTCTTCATCCAAGCGGCAAAGAAGAGGTCCTCCATCGGGGCAAAGTTATCCTCCAAGCGGCATCTTCAATCTTCCTTCTTTAGCCCTCCTACGCGGAACATCCAGCAGGCCCAACGACTGAACAACGAATGAAGTTTTCTTTAAATGACGTCATCCAAGATGGCGTCCGTCGAATTCCAATTGGCTGATAGGATTCTATCAGCCAATCGGAATTAAGGTAAGAAAATCTGATTGGCTGATTGAATCAGCCAATCAGATTCAAGTTCAATCCGATTGGCTGATCCAATCAGTCAATCGGATTGAACTTGAATCTGATTGGCTGATTGTAGTAGGGGCTCACATTAGGGGGTTATACATTTAATGTAGGTGGCGGCGGGGTCCGGGAGCGGCAGGGATTGCGGTTGACAGGTAGACATTGCGCATGCGTTAGGTGTTAGGTTTTATTTTGCAGCTAGTTTAAGGAGTTACGGGGCTCCAATACACAGCGTAAGACTTACTACGCCTGCAATTTGTGGCGAGGTGAAAATGGAGTAAGATTTCTCCATTTTCGCCACGTAAGTCCTTACGCTGTATATTGGATACCAAACTGCGCTGGTTTGGTATAATTGTCTATGGGCCAAAAAACTACGGCCGAAGGCAGAAATATACGAGCGTAACTTCTAGGTTACGCCGTATATGTGATACCAAACCAGCACAAAATTTGGCGTCCCCGGCTTTTGCGGGCGACGCTGCATATCGGATCGGGCCCCAAATGCCTAAGATCTATTGTTTGAAAGGGAATTGCAACTTCCTTTTAAACAGTGACAGTCTTAGGAGTGCAATAAGCCAGAAATGTAAAAATGTATCAAATAAAATTGTACATTTTTGTGTGGAAGTGGTCTATAGTGGCCAGATAGTCAAAAATCAGACCCCCAAGACAGATCCCTCATTTAGACTTATTTTAAACTTAGAAACTTTATTATTTTTCTCTTTGGTACCACAGAAAACTAGGACATGGGGGATGATTTATCTTGTGTCTGTTAGACATGATCCGTTGTAGCGATCATGTCCACCAGATAACTATAAATGCAGACAGCATACGCTGTCTGCATTTATCATTGCACAAGCATTTCTAGTGAAATGCTTGTGCAATGCCGCCCCCTGCAGATCCAATAGCAGGGGATGTCATTCAATCCGATTGTATGCAATCGGACGGACTGCTGTCTGCCGCCTCAGAGTGGCGGACAAGTTAAGGAGCAGCGGTCGTAAGAAGGCTCGCGTGGAAACAGCTGCATATAGCAGCATTCTGGGCATAATAAATCGGCCTAGAAGCCATTAGAAGAAATATTGTTTCATTATTCATATATGACATTTTACTAACACTATAGGGGCAATTTATCAAGGGCCAAATGGCCCCTGATGCCCCTGTTTTTGTGCGAGCCTTCAGGCTCACCAGCAACAGCAGTTATGAAGATGGAGGAGGCCGTCCGGATGAAGACTTCTTGCCGCCTGGATGATGACTTCTCCGGATGGATGGATCCTTCAAGCGGGACTTCAAGAGCTGTAAGTGGATTGTCGGGGTTAGTGTTAAGTTTTTTTAAGGTTTTCTTTTAGTGGGTTTGGGCATGTAAAAGAGCTAAATGCCGTTTTAAGGGCAATGCCCATACAAATGCTCTTTTCAGGGCAATGGGGAGCTTAGATTATTTTATTTGGGGGGATTGGGTGGTTGGGTGGTGGGTTTTACTGTTGGGGGGTGTTTGTATTTTTTTTACAGGTAAAAGAGGTGATATCTTTGGGGCAATGCCGCACAAAAGGCCCTTTTAAGGGCCATTGGTAGTTTATCATAGGCTAGGGTTTTATTTTATTTTGATAGGGCTATTAGATTAGGTGCAATTCTTTTTTATTTTTGATTATGTGGCTTTTTATTTTTTGTAATTTAGTGTTTGTTTTTTTGTAATTTAGTGTTTGTTTTTTTCTATAATTTAGTAATTTGAAATAATGTTTAATAGTATATTTAAATAATTTTAGTAGGGTTAGGTATCTTTAATACGTAATTTATTTTATTTAATTGGTAGTTTAATTTAATTGTAGGATAATAGTTAGGGTAGGTTAGTTAATAGTTTAAAATAGTTTGTTTTAATTCTACAGGTAAGTTTAAATTTATTTTAAGATAGGGGTGTTGTAATTTTAATTTAAAGTTAGCGGGTTTTTAGGTTTAGGGGTTAATAGCTTAATTTAGTTTATGGTGATGTGGGGGGCTGATGGTTTAGGGGTTAATAGGTTTAGTTAGTGGTAGTGATGTGGGAGGCCGGAGGTTTAGGGGTTAATATGTTTATTTAGTGGTGGCGGTGGCAGGGAGCAGCTGGATAGAGGTTAATAACTTTATTTAGGTTGAGGCGGAGTCGGGTAGCGGCAGGATAGGGTTAATTACTTTATTTAGGTTGTGGTGGTGTCGGGGAGCGGCGGGATAGGGGTTAAACATTTTAATATAGTGGCGGCGTTTAGTGACAGGGTATAAATAAAGTTGGGAAAAAGCCGAATAGATGCAAGATCGATGACTGTTGGTTAACAACAGTCCGATGCTCATCGCCCCGTACTTGGTGCGCGTCTTTTTGCCGGCTTTTTTTTACAAATAAGGAGAGCGTATTGAGATACTACCAAAGACTGCTGACAGAAGCAGCATGGTCAATTCTAAAGTGTATAGGGCTATAATATCTGCTCAGATTCAGCTAAATGCTGAAAAAAATGATAGAATGGTGCTTCACTTTGCAGGTGGACAATGACCCAAAAAATACTGTGAAAGCAACCAAAGAAGTGAAATATTCTTCAATGGTCATGTCAGTCACCTGACCTCAAGCCAACGGAACCTGCATTTCACTTGTTGAAGACAAAACTGATGACAGAAAGACCCACAAACAAGCAGCAACTTAAAGGGACAGTATGCACCTTAGTCCTCTTAAAGTCTTACCTTAGATTAAGCTGCAAATATGATTACAGGAGATACCTGAAACACATCAGTGACATCATTCGGGCCAAGGTCGTAGCCTCAGTTTACTTGCTAGTGGTCTTTTGTTAATTTTAATTGTTTTTTTGGAATAAAGTACCCCTTTTTTATCTGCACCAGTTCGAGCCGGTCTGGGCATTTTTTGTCAGTCTATTGCCGTTCATTAAAGGGACACTGAACCCAAATTTTTTCTTTTGTGATTCGGATAGAGCATAAAATTGTATGCAACTTTCTAATTTACTCCTATTATCAACTTTTCTTCATTCTCTTGGTATCTTTATTTGAAATGCAAGAATGTAAGTTTAGATGCCGGCTCATTTTTGGTGAACAACCTGGGTTGTTCTTGCTGATTGATGGATAAATTCATCCACCAATTAAAAAGTGCTGTCCAGAGTACTGAACCAAAAAAAAACACAAAAAAAAAGCTTAGATGCCTTCTTTTTCAAATAAAGATAGCAAGAGAACAAAGACAAATTGATAATAGGAGTAAATTAGAAAGTTGCTTAAAATTGCATGCTCTATCTGAATAACAAAAGAAAAAATTTGGGTTCAGTGTCCTTTTAACCCCTTAATGACCGAGGACGTGCAGGGTACGTCCTCAGAAAAAAGGCAGTTAACGCCTGAGGACGTACCCTGCACGTCCTCGGTGTGGAAAGCAGCTGGAAGCGATCCTGCTCGCTTCCAGCTGCTTTCCGGTTATTGCAGTGATGCCTCGATATGGAGGCATCCTGCAATAACCTTTTACGGCTATCCGATGCAGAGAGAGCCACTCTGTTGCCCTCTCTGCACCGGACATCGATGGCCGGTATCTTTGGTGGGTGGGAGCCGGTGTGGGAGGTGGGTGGCGGCCATCGATGGCCCTGGTCATGTGGAGGGGGGCGGGATCGTGGGCGGGGAAGTCCGGGGGAGCGCGCGGGTGCGCACACGTGCACGAGGGGGCGGGCGCGTGCACGGGGAGGGAGCGGGTGAGAACCGCTACACTACAGAAAAAAATGTGTCCCAAAACAAAATAAAAATGGGATATTTAATGTAAAGAAAAAACCCCTTAGGTGTCATTTAGGTGGTGGGGGTTGGTCCGTGGGGGGGGGGGGGAGCTACACTACAGAAAAAAATAAAATAAAATAAACATTTGATTGTGCAAACTGGGTACTGGCAGACAGCTGCCAGTACCCAAGATGGCCCCCAATAAGGCTGAGGGGGAGGCTTAGAGAGCTGTTTTGGGGGGGATCAGGGAGGTTGGGGGTTAAGGGGGGACTAAACACAGCATATGTAAATATGCTTCTTCTTTTTTTTCTTTAAAAAAAAACAAAAAACTTTTATTTTAGTACTGGCAGACTTTCTGCCAGTACTTAAGATGGCGGGGACAATTGTGGGGTGGGGGAGGGAAGGGAGCTGTTTGGGAGGGATCAGGGTGTGGGATGTGTTAGGTGGGAGGCTGATCTCTACACTAAAGCTAAAATTAACCCTGCAAGCTCCCTACAAACTACCTAATTAACCCCTTCACTGCTAGCCATAATACACGTGTGATGAGCAGCGGCATTTAGTGGCCTTCTAATTACCAAAAAGCAACACCAAAGCCATATATGTCTGCTATTTCTGAACAAAGGGCATCCCAGAGAAGCATTTACAACCATTTGTGCCATAATTGCACAAGCTGTTTGTAAATCATTTCAGTGAGAAACCTAAAATTGTGAAAAAATTTACGTTTTTTTTAATTTGATCGCATTTGGCGGTGAAATGGTGGCATGAAATATACCAAAATGGGCCTAGATCAATACTTGGGGTTGTCTACTACACTACACTAAAGCTAAAATTAACCCTAGAAGCTCCCTACATGCTCCATAATTAACCCCTTCACTGCTGGGCATAATACACGTATTGTGCGCAGTGGAATTTAGCAGCCTTCTAATTACCAAAAAGCAAAGCCAAAGCCATATATGTCTGCTATTTTTGAACAAAGGGGATCCCAGAGAAGCATTTACAACCATTTATGCCAGTGGTTCTCAACCAAAGTGACCTCAAGGCCCGGTAAATTTTAGCTAGCCATGTCTAGGGCCCGGTAGTGTGTGTGTGTGTTTGTGTGATCCTGGTGCATTCCTTAAGCTGGAGTTTTCAGTTGCCCTATCAGTAACTAAGCAAAAAAAAGTGTGGGTTTAGTGGGGGCCCTGGCGAGGGTCTGTCGCTGTGAGGGCCATGGAGTGTGGGGTCTGGCCCTGGAGGTTGGGTGCGCTTTCTCTGGACCTTAATGTTGTGGGTCCTGGCTCTGGAGGTTGAGGGGCCTGTTGGGGGCAGGGCAGGGCAGGGAGGCTACCATGTTCATTTGCATAAAATGTAATACATTTTGGTCAGTGTGAGACAGTGTTCCTGGGGCCTTGATTGGTCTCAGTCTGCCCCTGGTGTGCAGTGGGGTAAGAGTGTGCAGTGGGGGCATGACAGGTCGGGGCCCACCAGCAGGGCTATCACGGCCCGGTACTGGGCCACGGCCCGGCTGTTGAGAAACCAGGATTTATGCTATAATTGCATAAGTTGTTTGTAAATAATTTCAGTGAGAAACCTAAAGTTTGTGAAAAAATTTGTGAAAAAGTGAACAATTTTTTTTATTTGACCGCATTTGGCGGTGAAATAGTGGCATGAAATATACCAAAATCAATACTTTGGGATGTCTTCGAAAAAAAAATATATACATGTCAATGGATATTCAGGGATTCCTGAAAGATATTAGTGTCCCAATGTAACTAGCGCTAATTTTGAAAAAAAGTGGTTTGGAAATAGCAAAGTGCTACTTGTATTTATGGCCCTATAACTTGCAAAAAAAGCAAAGAACATGTAAACATTGGGTATTTCTAAACTCAGGACAAAATTTAGAAACTATTTAGCATGGGTGTTTTTTGGTGGTTGTAGATGTGTAACAGATTTTGGGGGTCAAAGTTAGAAAAAGTGTGTGTTTTTTTTCCATTTTTTCCTCATATTTTATAATGTTTTTTACAGTAAATTATAAGATATGATGAAAATAATGGTATCTTTTTAAAGTCCATTTAATGGCGAGAAAAACGGTATATAATATGTGTGGGTACAGTAAATGAGTAAGAGGAAAATTACAGCTAAACACAAACACCGCAAAAATGTAAAAATAGCCTTGGTCCCAAACGGACAGAAAATGGAAAAGTGCTGCGGTCATTAAGGGGTTAAGGACACCCACAGGGCACCTGGAGCAGTGGAAGGGGAGGTCACGTAACAAGCATTTAGGCTGTAAGGACATACGGCCAGCCGGAAAAGCTAAGTAAGATGTCGATGTTTTCCACATGCTTCCTGATTTGAAGGAGAGACTCAGAACCTAGAGACGGGCAATACAGCATCTGAACTGTAAGTGTATCTTTATATTATTCAAAGTTGCAGTCTGTTAAAATCGATAAGTCGAATGACTGAACAAACTAATAGGACACTATATAAAATACCCTATCAAATAGGACTGTGTTTTTTGAATGAACAGATACTGCTTATCGCTTACAGTTTGTTTTAGTCTCTCTGCTAAATCTAGGGGTGCTACTTTTTTCTGTGTGAATGTTATATATGATGGCAGAAAGACCCACAAACAAGCAGCAACTTAAAAGGACAGGCTGCACCTTAGTCCTCTTAAAGACTTACCTTAGATAAAGCTGCAAAACATAATTTATGTAAGAACTTACCTGATAAATTCATTTCATTCATATTAGCAAGAGTCCATGAGCTAGTGACGTATGGGATATACATTCCTACCAGGAGGGGCAAAGTTTCCCAAACTTCAAAATGCCTATAAATACACCCCTCACCACACCCACAATTCAGTTTAACGAATAGCCAAGAAGTGGGGTGATAAGAAGGAGCGAAAGCATCAAAAAATAAGGAATTGGAATAATTGTGCTTTATACAAAAAAATCATAACCACCACAAAAAGGGTGGGCCTCATGGACTCTTGCTAATATGAAAGAAATGAATTTATCAGGTAAGTTCTTACATAAATTATGTTTTCTTTCATGTAATTAGCAAGAGTCCATGAGCTAGTGACGTATGGGATAGCAGATACCCAAGATGTGGAACTTCCACGCAAGAGTCACTAGAGAGGGAGGGATAAAATAAAGACAGCCAATTCCGCTGAAAAAATAATCCACAACCCAAATCAAAAGTTTTAATCTTATAATGAAAAAAAAACTGAAATTATAAGCAGAAGAATCAAACTTAAACAGCTGCCTGAAGTACTTTTCTACCAAAAACTGCTTCAGAAGAAGAGAAAACATCAAAATGGTAGAATTTAGTAAAAGTATGCAAAGAAGACCAAGTTGCTGCTTTGCAAATCTGATCAACAGAAGCTTCATTCCTAAAAGCCCAGGAAGTAGAAACTGACCTAGTAGAATGAGCCGTAATCCTTTGAGGTGGGGACTTACCCGACTCCACATAAGCATGATGAATCAAAGACTTTAACCAAGACGCCAAAGAAATGGCAGAAGCTTTCTGACCTTTCCTAGAACCAGAAAAGATAACAAATAGACTAGGAGTCTTTCTGAAATCTTTAGTAGCTTCAACATAATATTTCAAAGCTCTTACTACATCCAAAGAATGTAAAGATCTCTCCAGATAATTCTTAGGATTAGGACACAATGAAGGGACAACAATTTCTCTACTAATGTTGTTAGAATTCACAACCTTAGGTAAAAATTGAAATGAAGTCCGCAACACCGCCTTATCCTGATTAAAAATCAGAAAAGGAGATTCACAAGAAAGAGCAGATAACTCAGAAACTCTTCTAGCAGAAGAGATGGCCAAAAGGAACAAAACTTTCCAAGAAAGTAATTTAATATCCAGAGAATGCATAGGTCCAAACGAAGGAGCCTGTAAAGCCCTCAGAACCAAATTTAGACTCCAAGGAGAAGAGATTGACTTAATGACAGGTTTGATATGAACCAAAGCCTGTACAAAACAATGAATATCAGGAAGATTAGCAATCTTTCTGTGAAAAAGAATAGAAAGAGCAGAGATTTGTCCTTTCAAAGAACTTGCAGACAAACCTTTATCCAAACCATCCTGAAGAAACTGTAAAATTCTAGGAATTCTAAAAGAATGCCAGGAGAATTTATGAGAAGAACACCAAGAAATGTAAGTCTTCCATACTTGATAATAAATCTTCCTAGACACAGATTTACGAGCCTGTAACATAGTATTAATTACTGAGTCAGAGAAACCTCTATGACTAAGAATCAAGCGTTCAATTTCCATACCTTCAAATTTAATGATTTGAGATCCTGATGGAAAAATGGGCCTTGAGATAGAAGGTCTGGTCTTAATGGAAGTGTCCAAGGTTGGCAACTGGCCATCCGAATGAGATCCACATACCAAAACCTGTGAGGCCATGCTGGAGCCACCAGCAGTACAAACGAACGTTCCATTAGAATTTTGGAAATCACTTTTGGAAGAAGAACTAGAGGCGGAAAGATATAAGCAGGATGATAATTCCTAGGAAGCGACAACGCGTCCACTGCTTCCGCCTGAGGATCCCTGGATCTGGACAGATACCTGGGAAGTTTCTTGTTTAGATGAGAGGCCATCAGATCTATTTCTGGAAGTCCCCAAATTTGAACAATCTGAAGAAAAACTTCTGGCTGAAGAGACCATTCGCCCGGATGTAACGTCTGACGACTGAGATAATCCGCTTCCCAATTGTCTACACCTGGGATGTGAACCGCAGAAATTAGACAGGAGCTGGATTCCGCCCATACAAGTATCCGAGATACTTCTGTCATAGCTTGAGGACTGTGAGTCCCACCTTGATGATTGACATACTCCACGGTTGTGACATTGTCTGTCTGAAAACAAATAAACAATTCTCTCTTCAGAAGAGGCCAGAACTGAAGAGCTCTGAAAATCGCACAGAGTTCCAACCAGAGTTGTCGCCTCCTGAGATTCCCAAACCCCCTGCGCTGTCAGAAATCCCCATACAGCTCCCCAACCTGAAAGACTCGCATCTGTTGAGATTACAGTCCAGGTTGGACGAACGAAAGAGGCCCCTTGAATTAGACGATGGTGATTCAACCACCAAATCAGAGAAGATCGAACATTGGGATTTAAGGATATTATTTGTGATATCTTTGTATAATCCCTGCACCACTGCACCACTGGTTCAGCATACAAAGCTGAAGAGGTCTCATGTGAAAACGAGCAAAGGGGATCGCGTCCGATGCAGCAGTCATGAGACCTAGAATTTCCATGCAAAAAGCTACCGAAGGGAATGATTGAGACTGAAGGTTTTGACAAGCTGAAACCAACTTCAGACGTCTCTTTTCTGTTAGAGACAAAGTCATGGACACAGAATCTATTTGAAAGCCCAAAAAGGTTACCTTTGTCTGAGGAATCAAAGAACTCTTTGGTAAATTGATCCTCCAACCATGTCTTTGAAAAAACAACGCAAGTTGATTTGTATGAAATTCTGCAGAATGTAAAGACTGAGCAAGTACCAAGATATCGTCCAAATAAGGAAATACCGCAATACCCTGTTCTCTGATTACAGAGAGAAGAGCACCGAGAGCCTTTGAAAAGATCCTTGGAGCTGTTGCTAGGCCAAACGGAAGGGCAACAAACTGGTAATGCTTGTCTAGAAAAGAGAATCTCAGAAACTGATAGTGATCTGGATGAATTGGAATATGAAGATATGCATCCTGTAAATCTATTGTGGACATATAATGCCCTTGCTGAACAAAAGGCAGAATAGTCCTTATAGTCACCATTTTGAATGTTGGTATCCTTACATAACGATTCAAGATTTTTAGATCCAGAACTGGTCTGAAGGAATTCTCCTTCTTTGGTACAATGAATAGATTTGAGTAAAATCCCAGACCCCGTTCCAGAACTGGAACTGGCACAATTACCCCAGCCAACTCTATATCTGAAACACATTTCAAAAACGCCTGAGCCTTCACTGGGTTTACTGGAATGCGAGAGAGAAAAAATCTTCTCACAGGTGGCCTTACCTTGAAACCTATTCCGTACCCTTGAGAAACAATGTTCTGAATCCAAAGACTGTGAATCGAATTGATCCAAATTTCTTTGAAAAATCGTAACCTGCCCCCTACTGTGCGGCCCTCATTCCAGCTGTGCTGGAATGAGGGCCGCACCTTCATGCGGATTTGGGAGCTGGTTTTGACTTTCTAAAAGGCTTGGATTTATTCCAGACTGGAGAAGGTTTCCAAACGGAAACTGTTCCTTTAGGGGAAGGGTCAGGCTTCTGTTCCTTATTCTGACGAAAGGAACGAAAGCGATTAGCAGCCCTGTATTTACCTTTAGTTTTTTTTGTCCTGAGGCAAAAAGGTTCCTTTCCCCCCAGTAACAGTTGAAATAATAGAATCCAACTGTGAACCAAATAATTTATTACCTTGGAAAGAAAGAGAAAGCAAAGTTGACTTAGAAGTCATATCTGCATTCCAAGATTTAAGCCATAAAGTTCTTCTAGCTAAAATAACTAAAGACATATACCTGACATCAATTCTAATGATATCAAAAATGGCATCACAAATAGTTATTAGCATGTTGAAGAAGTTTAACAATGCTATAAGCATTATGGTCTGACACTTGTTGCGCTAAAGCCTCCAACCAGAAAGTGGAAGCTGCAGCAACATCAGCCAAAGAAATAGCAGGTCTAAGAAGATTACCTGAACATAAATAAGCTCTCCTTAGAAAGGATTCAAGCTTCCTATCTAAAGGATCCTTAAAGGAAGTACTATCCGCCGTAGGAATAGTAGTACGTTTAGCAAGAGTAGAGATAGCCCCATCAACTTTAGGGATTTTGTCCCAAAACTCTAATCTATCGGATGGCACAGGGTACAATTTCTTAAACCTTTGAGAAGGAGTAAATGAAGTACCCAGACTATTCCATACCCTAGAAATTACTTCTGAAATAGCATCAGGAACTGGAAAAACTTCTGGAATAACCACATGAGGTTTGAAAACCGAATTTAAACGCTTAGTAGATTTAGTATCAAGAGGACTAGACTCCTCCATATCTAATGCAATTAACACTTCTTTAAGTAAAGAACGAATAAACTCCATCTTAAATAAATATTAAGATTTATCAGTGTCAATATCTGAGGCAGAATCTTCTGAACCAGATAGATCCTTATCAGAAACAGATAAGTCAGAATGATGGCGGTCACTTAAAAATTCATCTGAAATATGAGAAGTTTTAAAAGACCTTTTACGTTTACTGGAAGGAGGAATAACAGACAGAGCCTTCCTAATTTAGAAACAAAGATTTAGAAACAAATTCTTTTACATTAACAGGGACATCCTGAACATTAGATGTTGAAGGAACAACAACAGGTAATGGATTATTACTAATGGAAACACAATCTGCATTAGAAAGTTTATCATGACAGTTATCACAAACTACAGCCGGAGGAACAGTTACCAAAAGTTTACAACAGATGCACTTAACTTTGGTAGAACCAGCATCAGGCAGCGTCTTTCCAGAAGTAGATTCTGATCCAGGGTCAGGTAGAGACATCTTGCAATATGTAATAGAAAAAACAACATATAAAGCAAAAATATCAAATTCCTTAAATGACAGTTTCAGGAATGGGAAAAAATGCCAAATGAACAAGTCTCTAGCAACCAGAAGCAATGAAAAATGAGACTGAAATAATGTGAAAAAAGGTGGAGACAAGAATGACGCCCACATTTTTTCGCGCCCAAAGTGACGCCCACATTATTGGTGCCAAGTACACCGCCCATATTTTTTGGCTACATCCTGTGACGCCGAAAAAAACGACACCCACATTTTTGGCGCATAAAAAGTCTGAACACAAATACATCAAAAAATGACGCAACCACGAACAAACTTCCGGCGTCAATTAGGGTGCCGGAAATGACAAAAATTTTTGCGCCAAAAAACTCTGCGCAAAAAATGACGCAATAAATTGTAGCATTTTCAGCCCCCGTGAGCCTAACAGCCCACAGGGAAAAAAGTCAATTGAAATTTTTTTTAAAGGTAAGAAAAAAATAATTAATCATATGCATTATCCCAAATAATGAAACTGACTGTCTGAAAGAAGGAATACTGATTATCCTGAATCATGGCAAATATAAGTTTAAAGACATATATTTAGAACTTTACATATAAAGTGCCCAACCATAGCTTAGAGTGTCATAATAAAATAAGACTTACTTACCCTAAGACACTCATCTACATATAGTAGATAGCCAAACCAGTACTGAAACAAGAATCAGTAGAGGTAATGGTATATAAGAGTATATCGTCGATCTGAAAAGGGAGGTAGGAGAAGAAATCTCTACGACCGATAACAGAGAACCTATGAAATAGATCCCCTAGAGGAAGACCATGGTATTCAAATAGGCAATACTCTCTTCACATCCCTCTGACATTCACTGCACTCTGAGAGGAAAACCGGGCTCCAGCCTGCTGCGAAGCGCATATCAACGTAGAATCTAGCACAAACTTACTTCACCACCTCCATGGGAGGCAAAGTTTGTAAAACTGAATTGTGGGTGTGGTGAGGGGTGTATTTATAGGCATTTTGAGGTTTGGGAAACTTTGCCCCTCCTGGTAGGAATGTATATCCCATACGTCACTAGCTCATGGACTCTTGCTAATTACATGAAAGAAATATCCTTTCTATATTATGCAGCAATAACAGTAAACAAGTTATTTTAAAATTAGTATTGTTTCTGGCCAGTTTGAAATGGCTGCCAAGCTCAGCCCACTGATCACATCACGATCTGGGCTGCATCTAGTCACACTGCTGAATAGCATTGACAGTCTGCTGAATCCAACTAGTGAGCCTTTTTTGATTGGATGCCACATGCAGCCCAGATCATGATGTCATTAGTGGCTTGAGCTTGGCAGCCATTTCAAACTGGCCAGAAACACTATTCATTTTAAAATAACTTTTTTACTGTTCCTGCAGAATGATATAGAAAGGGTGCAGGAGGCTTTTTGCAGCTTAATCTAAGGTAAGACTTTAAGATGACTAAGGTGTAGACTGTCCCTTTAAGGCAGCAGGTGTAAGGCCTGGCAAAGCAACACTAGGAAGGAATTTGGAGATGTCCATGAGTTCCGAACGTCATGTTATCATTCACTTAATTTCAACTAACGATTAAGAATTATCATTGTATTAATGACTATCTTAATGTGTCGAATTGTGGAATTCAGTTTTGAGTTTAATGTCCCTTTGTATATTTCATGGAAAGCAAACACCTGTGTGCTACAAAGGCTAGAAATAGTGATGCTATGCACCCCCATTTAACCTCTTGGTTACTAGCAACATAAATAGAGATTAACCTCTTTCTTGAATGTAAAGGAAACATACAGCACAGTAATTTAACACTGTGGTTGCCACTGCTAAGCACTAAGAAGCAGATAATCAGTTTTTATTGAACTAACTGTTCTTTTGTATGCAGCTACTGAATGCTATTACATTGTTTGTTACCAGCAGGTTTTCTTTTATTTATGGAATAATCTCCCACACAGCATTTGTAGGCAGATCCTATATGAGAGACATTAAATGAATGTTGCTGTACTTAATGCTTCATTGTTCAGGTGCAATTTATTTTGTTTCAATATGTTATGTTTTTGCTATCAGATAAAGTTAAAGGGACATTAAAGACATCTAAAATATAAACAGATTTTTTATTGATTCCCTTGCACTGAATTAAACGACTTTGTTAATTTCATGGCGGTGCCAATACAGTGGGTATTGAAAAGAATCACCCCCCTTTATTATTATTATTATTATCGGTTATTTGTAGAGCGCCAACAGATTCCTCAGCGCTAATTGAAAATAATAAAATGTTGTTGCTTTGCAGCCTGAAATAAAGACAGACACAGTTTTTATTTATCCAGTGCAAGTTATAACATCCAAATGAAAGATACAACACCAGCATGTCAGACAAAAATAAAGACAATTCAAAAACAGAATCACTGAGTTGGAAAAATGATCATCCCCTCCTAAAATTACTTGTAAACTCAATCAGGTGTAGCTTTTCACCTTTTCAACGGCACACACAAAGCCATTTGACTTTTAACTGCGATCAACTGTGGGCATATTGATTAGCTCAGCATGAAAAGAGCTTTCCTGGATCATCTCAGTTCCTGGTAGTGCAACTGAAGCAAACAATCAACTATGGGTGGCAAGGCACTGTCAAAAGATCTCTGGGATAACGTTGTGGACAGGCACAAGTCAGGAGATATACAAGATACAAGAAAATATAAAAGGCTTTATCAATGCCTAGAAGCACAGTAAAGTCTATTATTAAGAAGTGGAAGGTATTTGGTACAACACAGACCCTCTCTGGATCAGGACGTCACTCCAAACTGGATGAAAGAGCCAGGAGGAAACTGGTCAGAGAGGCTACCAAGAGACCCACAGCAACTCTAAAGCAGTTGCAGGAATTTATGAGAAAGAGTGGTCATTGTGTGCATGTGAGAAATATATCACAAATTCTCCTCAAATGTGGCTTGTATGGGAGGGTTGCAAGAAAAAAGCCACTCCTCAAGACAGGCCACTTACAGTCACAACTGAGCTTTACCATAACACACCTAGGAGGTTCTGAGGCCGCATAGAAAAATGTGTTATGGGCAGATGAGACTAAAATGTAATTGTTTGGCCTCAACAACAAACGATATGTCTGGAGGAAATCCAATACAGCTATCCATCCAAAAAGCACCATACCTACAGTAAAGCATGAAGGTGGTAATATCCTGTTATGGCGGTGTTTCTCTGCAGCAGGCACTGGAGCACTTGTCAGGATAGAAGGAATAATGGATGGGGCAAAATATTGTCAAATTCTTGAGGAAAATCTGCTGCCCTCTGCCAGAAAGTTGTCAATGGTAAGAAGGTTTACCATCCAACATGACAATGACCCAAAGCACACAGAAAAATTGACCACACAGTGGTTGAAGGAGAAAAAGGTGAATGTCCTTGCATGGCCAAGTCAGAGCCTAGACTTAAACCCCACTGAATATCTGTGGCATGACTTGAAGACTGCAGTCCACAAATGGTCACCATTATATGTAACAGAACTGGAGCAGTTCTGCAAAGAAAAGTGGGCAAATATTGCACAGCCTAGATGTGCAAAGTTAGTCAAGACATATCCCAACAGACTAAAGGCTGTAATTAATGCAAAAAGTGGTTAAACAAAATACTGACGCAAGGGGTTGATCCTTTTCCAACTCAGTGATTCTGTTTTTGAATTGTCTTTATTTGTGTCTGATGTGTTGGTGTTATATCTATCACTTGGATGTTATAAGTTGGACTGAGTAAATACAACTGGATAAACAAAAACTGTGTCTGTCTTTATTTCAGGCTGCAAAGCAACAAAATGTGATTATTTTCAAGGGGGTGATTCTTTTCAATACCCACTGTATGTCCCTGTCTACCAATAATGGACTAGCTTACAAGTGGTGCACTAAATGAGCAAAAATTGGGTATTTGTACATGTTGGAAATATTGTTCGTATTACAAGTAAACGTGATCGCGAGAGCACAATTACATTTTACGCATGTCAGGTTAGTGCGACTGAAGCCCATGCATAAAAGGTAGTGCATTAAAAAAGTAGCATAAAACACAAGATAAATAGATTCAAAATTACTGTTACAGCCATATAAACACTATCTAATAAAATTATTTACTTAAATATTCAAAAAAAAGTTACAAAGGTATATGGTACATGAAAAGGTGTTTGACTACAAAGGGCTATATTGTATATATGTTGCGGGTAAAGTAATAAATTGGGTAATCCTAGCATTACCCAAGTATACCTGACATTACCCAAGCGGCTGTGGGTAAAGCCCAATGTAACATGATAAATCTTTTGAGAGTGCATCAAGTTACCGCATCAAACATATATACAATGCACTGTCATTCCCCCAGCTTCACAATCTTTTCTCTTTTTTTCCTCTGCATGGGGGGGTTCAAGTGGGACGAAGCCCCTCTTGTAAACCTCATTCCCCAAGGTTCACTTCCCAGAACCCCCCCAGACAGAGGCAAAAAAAAAATAGTGTAGAATTACATCACATCGGGCTTTACTCACAGCCGCTTGGGTAATGTCAGGTGTACAGGGGTCATCCTAGGATTACCCGGATTTCTGACATTACCCGTAACATAGATACATAAATGTCTAATGTCTAATCCGGTGTTGGGTTACATGAAGAATTGCTAACTTCAATGTGTGTTATCAAAAAAATATTAAGAATAATTATTAAAAATTACACATATATTGCAACGTTAGTTTTTTACTACATATCATTTAACATGTTATATATAAATCTAAAAGTGTTTACTCTCCCTTTAAGCAAATAGTACATCACAATAGCTAGTTGTCAATTTATTCATTATATGTAAAAAAAAAAATCTTAAAATAAATTTTGCTTTTTTTCTACTGTTATACATAAAAACATAGGAGATATGAGAATGAAAATTAACAGCTTCAATAACACTTTTAAAAATAGAAATAATTCACACTTTTATATAAATGAATAAAAACATGTGCTAAAATGTCAGAAAAAATATACCCATGGTTCACATAGCAGGCTTCTTATGCAAACATTAATGAATAGTGAGTCCTGTGCCAGAAAATGTTTTGTCCCCCACAAGATGCAATAATAGTGACATAAAAGTGTAAACACTGGTTTATATGTGAAAAAAGAGAGGATTACTCCTAAATGTATTTATTTCTAGTAGTTACAATACTTTTCTAGCTAAATTCCCAGCTGAAACCTCAGATATACATTTCTCTGCAGCCCTTTCATCCCATGTATGTATCAGAATAAGACTTTATATCAGATGCATGTCATGCAGCCCCCCATTTTCAGTTATATATCCAGATATCAAACCAAATGCATAGCTCCAGTAGCTCCATTAGGGTTTCCATAAGTCCCGGTTTAACAGGGACAGCCTCAGAATTGGGAGGTATCCCATATACCGGAAAATCCTCCCAATATCCCAGATTGCTCTCCTCCCAATGCAACTTCGTCTTCCCTTCCTGCCAGCCACCGATCCCTCTAAGGCACTGGTTTTCAAACCTGTCCTGAGGCCTCCCTAACAGTCCCGATTTTAAGGATACCTGAACTAGAGCACAGATGAAATAATCGGCTGATTAGTAAACATGGTTATTTTACGTGCTCTTATCTAAGGTGATCCTGGAAACCTGGCCTGTTGAGGAAGCCCGAGGACAAGTTTGAAAACCAGCGCTATAAGGTGAGTGCATTCATCTGCGCATACTTCTTTTCATGGTAATGCACACGGCTTTAAAAAATTGGGCACCGCAAATCAGGGAACGGCAGGAGTTTTTTTTAATAGGGATTTTTGTGTGTGTAGGAAGTTCCATTCAATAATTGATGAACAAATAAATTGTAGAAAGTTTTCAAAGCCACACTTGAACTAGGAAGTTCCATTGGCAGGAAATGAGAGGCAGCCCCCTAATATTTTTTACAACCATTGCGCCTGCATGTCTGTCTGTAGCTTGCAAGTGACTGACATGCAGACTGCAGAGGACGGCGCCAGAGCTTGAAGCTGGATTCTCATTTGATAAGAGAAGGTAAAGTACCCTCTCGCTTTCTCTATGTGTCAGTAAATCTGGGGTCAATGCTTCAATAACCTCTGAGTGGGTACGTTATTTTCTGTGTGTGTAATAATTACACACTTTTTTATTGCATTTATTGGCCGCTATTTATCATGGTCTGGCGGACCTGATCCGACACTGTGGATCAGGTCCGCCAGACCTCACTGAATGCGGCGAGCAATACGCTTGCCATATTCAGCATTGCACCAGCAGCTCACAAGAGCTGCTGGTGCAACGCTGCCCCCTGCTGACTCGTGGCCAATCAGCCGCCAGCAGGGGGTGTCAATCAACCCGATCGTACTCGATCGGGTTGAATTCCGGCGATGACTGTCCGCCTGCTCAGAGTAGGCGGACAGGTTATGGAGCAGCGGTCTTTGTGACCGCTGCTTCATAACTGCTGTTTCTGGCGAGCCTGCAGGCTCGCCATAAACACGGGGCATCAAGCTCCATTCAGAGCTTGATAGATAGGCCCCATTGTAATCACAGTGTTAAAAAGTATATTAATATAACTGTTAGTTATGCAAAACAGGGGAATGGGTAATAAAGGGATTAGCTATCTTTTTAAACAATAAAAATTCAATCGGAGCGTGATAAATATGCCCCATTGTTATTTCACACTGTGTATGAATATATGTTTATATTTTATTTTCTCTATGCACTTATGATAATGATCTGAACAACTTTTACTATATAATTCTTCATTTTTTCTCAAGGTAAAAAACTATAATAAAGTATTAATAGTATTGGTGAAACTATATGAAAGCTATGCGTTTGCTCTTAAAGTGGCAGTAAACTATAAAAAAAACTGCACATTACAGTAAATACGAATCTCTGATTGCATAGTAATTATCAGTAAAGTTAAATGTACTTGAAATTTAGCTTTAATTACTATGCAGGCAAGCACAGGTATGTATTTACTGCAATGTTTAGTTTGATGTCCCTTTAACTATTGATTTTCTATGACTGTCTGCACTTACAAGTTAGTAACCTTTTGCATTGTTTTAATCTCTATAATGCACAAATCTTTAAAGGGACATTAAACACTAAGGGCTAAATTACAAGATTGTTCTTTACACTCAAATCCATATTACAAGTGGCACTTTTTAAAATACCGTGAATTTGTTTGCGTGAACTCATAGTAATTTACGCTCCCCATTTTTTCTATGAGTAGCGTTAAGCGATAATGTGCTCTCACATTACATCCTTAGCCCTAACTCTAAGCTAAACTACCACTATAATGTCTTTCATCAGTCATTGAGATGGGTCTTGGGGTCTCAGTAAAAGGATGATGTCACAGTATAGATGTAATTGCTGTCAATGACACTGCAGTTGGAACATTGTATTGTCCAATAATATGACTGTGACAATACAGACAAATCATGCCTACACAACTCCCAACCATCCTAAATCATGCAGGATTCCCTCACAGCCATTCCTGCCCCTCCCCCTTCACCATGATGGGACCTCATAAAGTAAAATTGAAGACTACCTAATCACAGCTCCAACCCACCGATATGCCACTGACCTGACACAACTACACTCACAGCAACACCAGCCTTGCCAACATCTCACCTAGATCACCATAAGTTCCCAACCTCCAACTCCCAGCCAGAGATTCCAATCTAACACTGCAGACTCTCCAGGTATCACTATAAAATATGATAGATGTTAATTCAAAAGTAAAATATCTTGTTTCATCACTTAAATGAACTGCAGTCACCAGTGCAGTGTGGGATTTGTCTTGTTGCAGAGCATTAATGTAGAACAAGCCGCTCATTTTAACAATGAAAAAGCAGCTCTTGGCAAGACTGAGTAAAGTTAATGCTATAGTGCTACAGAGAGAAAATGACAGAAGCAAGAACAAGATCTTATTACACCCATCCTTCTAGCATGATGGGGGATTTATAGTCTCATTTTTTTGCAATTCAACCATCCTCCTGAAGATAGTTCCAATGATGAGAAGACAATGTTTGCATATACTATGGCTGAAAATATTTAATAGGTTCAAGAAAATAATGTCACTCCAATTAGTGAGTTTCCTTCTTTCTGAATGTGGTTTGCATTCATTGAGACATACTGTCACAGCAGTCAAATGTTTCTTATTCTATATAAGCAGCAGAAACCTTTTCTATTGTTAGCGCCTGTGTGTTCCTGACAGTATATCTCATTTACGCTATATGATTTCTATTGCAGAAAGTATCATTGTTACCAAATCAAAGAATTTCTTGAAGGAGTTTGTGAAATGTCAGTTATTGTAACAATGACTATCAGAATATATCACACACTTCAGAGATATAGTATAAATTATAAACAGAGTTTAAACCAGACACTTATGTGTTTCCATTTTTGACAAGAGATTTCAGTTTGCTGTTAATTATAGGGGGATATTTATAAACAATACTTTGATATTTAGCAGCTTAATTTTATCTCAAGTAAGACAAAGATATTTTTGGCATAATATATAATAAAAATTACCACCTACCAAGAATTCTGTTATAATTGTATTATTTAGGGAATAAAGTACTTTAACAGAAATCCTTGAAATTAAACAATTAACTGCAGCTAGCACACAATAGCTATCTATATAAAACTTAAAAGGGGCATTAAACCCAAAAATTAAATCCCACATAAAAACACTTTAAAAAACTATATTATCCTTTAAAGAGACATGAAACCCAACATTTTTCTTTTATGATTTAGGTAGAACATACAATTTTAAACAACTTTCCAGTTTACTTCTATTATCAAATTGGTTTAATTATTTTGGTATCATTTGTTGAAGGAGCAGCAATGCACTGCTGGTTTCTAACTAAACACATGGGTGAGCCAATGACAATCAGTATATATATGTATATATATATATATATATATATATATATATATATATATGCAGCCCCCAATCAGCAGCTAAAACCTAGGTTCTTTGCTGCTCCTGAGCTTACATTGATAAACCTTTCAGCAAAGGATAACAAGAGAAGGAAGCAAATTAAATAATAGAAGTAAATTGGAAAGTTGTTTAAAATTGAATGCTCTGACTGAATAATGAATGTCTAATTATGACTTTACTGTCCCTTTAATATTGAAATAGGAATCAGAGTATGTTTACAAGCCTCTCAAGAGTCCAGAAGAACATGGGATGTCTCTATAACTACGATGGTCCTTGGACTAACATGACTGGGTTTTTTTTTTTTGGTTTTTTTTAACTAGCAGATTCCCTCAAGTATTACTGACAATCTGAGAGTTTCTTACTTAATATGCAGGACCCACTGCTAGCTTTTAAAAAACCACTTACGCCCTACGCCTGATGTTTCTTCAGATCACCTGAAGAGCCTGAATACTGAAGATAATTTATATCGGCTTTAGGAGAGGTAAAGTGAAGTGGTCTTCTATTTAATAAAGGGTTATTTTGCAATGTAGGATGGGGGTTTCAGATGGAGATAACATGTACAGGTGTGTTTCTGGTGGAGGCTTACATGGTGGTGTTTTTATGTATTTTTTTTTTTTATTTGCAATGTGGGAAAGAATCATATAGGGTGGAGGTTACCAATGATTTCAAATGGATGGAGCAATGGCACTACAATCGGAAAAGCTCCCAAGTATATACACTGAGGTAAATTAAAAGCCTAGGATAGATTAGTCACAGGTAAGTACCTTAATATAATTAAATTATATAGATAGGCCTCTGAGGTATGATAGCCAAAGTAAGTATTAAGGTAGTATCTTAGGCAAATGTTAATATGATAACACTAATACACTAGGTGTGTATGGGATATGTTGCACCTTAGTCATCATTATCCATTGGGGTAACAAGAATAAAAATACCCCAATAGTCGGTACCTTATATTGGATTTAGAGAGGGGTGAGCTGGGGGCTGCCTATGTCACAATTCTACTTGTTTAAATGTGACTGGATATTAAAATAGTATATATAACGTGCATTGGTGTCTCCAATCAACAGTTTATAATAGATTGAAGGAGTAGATATATAGTGCTTAAACACATGTATGTACAATTGCTGATCTTCCATCAGCTGTAAAGATTTGTCAAGGTGTTCTTGAATATCCACTGGGTTATTATAAACCCGTTGTAGCTGTATTATGTATTGGTATTACAGGTGTAGGACTTTCTAGTACTTGAGCGATTGCACTTTCTAACACACTGTCGTTTACAGTGTGTTAGATATAGTCAATTTACGTGGTGGTTCTGAGATAACTTGGAAAAAGGAGAAATATGTAGTGCTTAAATATGTGTATGAATAGTCACTATAGTATTCTATCTTGAGAGACTGCAGAGTCTGTGAGCAATGGAATGGTAATGAAGGATTATGGTTTAATAACCCCTTGTGTTAATAACAAAGTACTATATGGGGATTCTGATTCTCAGTCTCCAAGATTAAAGTTATCTATGGAGTAATGAGCATCAGATTATACTATGATGTACACTGTAAGTATCTGCAATCTCTCAAGATAGAATATGACTATAACTACTATAGAATATACAGCATTAAATGCTGAAGAGGGTTACTATATATTTTTAGAACAGTAACTGAGTAATTTTATCAGACTGCAAGTGACCACGTATCAGAAGTCACGAGTGCTTACGCACTAGAGAGTCGTATTCAAGCTATATTGTGATTTTAACCATTGCTTATGTGGATATATAATAATCTTTAGGAGTGATAAGGAACTACTATAGTGACTATTCATACACGTATTTAAGCACTACATATTTCTCCTTTTTCCAAGTTATCTCAGAACCACCACGTAAATTGACTATATCTAACACACTGTAAACGACAGTGTGTTAGAAAGTGCAATCGCTCAAGTACTAGAAAGTCCTACACCTGTAATACCAATACATAATACAGCTACAACGGGTTTATAATAACCCAGTGGATATTCAAGGACACCTTGACAAATCTTTACAGCTGATGGAAGATCAGCAATTGTACATACATGTGTTTAAGCACTATATATCTACTCCTTCAATCTATTATAAACTGTTGATTGGAGACACCAATGCACGTTATATATACTATTTTAATATCCAGTCACATTTAAACAAGTAGAATTGTGACATAGGCAGCCCCCAG
The DNA here is from genome assembly GCF_027579735.1 of Bombina bombina. Taxonomy (NCBI): domain Eukaryota; kingdom Metazoa; phylum Chordata; class Amphibia; order Anura; family Bombinatoridae; genus Bombina; species Bombina bombina. The sequence goes on along the minus strand of NC_069500.1, from coordinate 269,557,294 downwards.
CTCACCCCTCTCTAAATCCAATATAAGGTACCGACTATTGGGGTATTTTTATTCTTGTTACCCCAATGGATAATGATGACTAAGGTGCAACATATCCCATACACACCTAGTGTATTAGTGTTATCATATTAACATATGCCTAAGATACTACCTTAATACTTACTTTGGCTATCATACCTCAGAGGCCTATATATATAATTTAATTATATTAAGGTACTTATCTGTGACTACTCTATCCTAGGCTTTTAATTTACCTCAGTGTATATACTTGGGAGCTTTTCCGATTGTAGTGCCATTGCTCCATCCATTTGAAATCATTGGTAACCTCCACCCTATATGATTCTTTCCCACATTGCAAATAAAAAAATAAAATACAAAATAGATAAGGAACTACTATAGTGACTATTCATACACGTATTTAAGCACTACATATTTCTCCTTTTTCCAAGTTATCTCAGAACCACCACGTAAATTGACTATATCTAACACACTGTAAACGACAGTGTGTTAGAAAGTGCAATCGCTCAAGTACTAGAAAGTCCTACACCTGTAATACCAATACATAATACAGCTACAACGGGTTTATAATAACCCAGTGGATATTCAAGGACACCTTGACAAATCTTTACAGCTGATGGAAGATCAGCAATTGTACATACATGTGTTTAAGCACTATATATCTACTCCTTCAATCTATTACACAAACTGTTGATTGGAGACACCAATGCACATTATATATACTATTTTAATATCCAGTCACATTTAAACAAGTAGAATTGTGACATAGGCAGCCCCCAGCTCACCCCTCTCTAAATCCAATATAAGGTATCGACTATTGGGGTATTTTTATTCTCGTTACCCCAATGGATAATGATGACTAAGGTGCTACATATCCCATACACACCTAGTGTATTAGTGTTATCATATTAACATTTGCCTAAGATACTACCTTAATACTTACTTTGGCTATCATAGCTCAGAGGCCTATCTATATAATTGAATTATATTAAGGCACTTATCTGTGACTACTCTATCCTAGGCTTTTAATTGTATGTGATCCCCTCCCCCTTCTTTTATCAACAATTTATTAAAAGTTATGTTTTAACCGAGGCAATTTAAATTTTGCCTGTTAGTCAGGACAGGGAGTGCTAATTTCGCATTCTTTAGTGGAAATATCTCCTATACTTCCACGTATTGTTTTGTATGGAGGTTACCAATGAGGTGGTAATGTGTATGAGTGTGTTTCTGCTGCTGGGGGCTCAAATAGTTTTCCTAACAGGGGGCAGGATCAGTGGCATCACCGGTGGGACACTAGCCCCATCAGCATAATGACTGACCTCCATGTGCTGCCCCAACAAAGATTGGACCTCATTTGACAAGGTTCCCTATGGCTCTGCTTGTACCCACAGAGAACGACATCTCTGCCCAACCTCGACTCAACCTCCTAGTCATCCCTGTGACAGCCCCTCCTACAAAAACACAATTTGGCCTCTTGAAAGTGAGCCTCCTATAAATAAATCCTGGAGATACCACTGGACAGGATTACTGTTAGGATAGTAGCAGTGTGCAGTAGGTCAGTCATTAGTGATAATTTCACATGGATGGTGGTCATGGCCATGGCAGTTAAGGTTATGCGGAAGAGGTCATAGTTAAAGGGACAGTAAAGTCAAAACTAAACTTTAATGATTCAGATAGGGCATGCAATTTTAAACAACTTTCCAATTTACTTTTATCATCAAATTTGCTTTGTTTCCCTTGGTGGTATTTTTGAAAAGCTAAACCTAGCTAGGCTCAAACTGATTTCTAAACAGTTGAAAACCACCTCCTAGCTCAGAGCATTTTGAAAGTTTTTCACAGTTAGACTGTGCTAGTTCACATGTGTCATATAGATAACATTGTGCTCACTCCCGTGAAGTTATTTAGGAGTCTTCACTGATTGACTACATTGCATGTCTGTCAAAGTCACTTAGATAAGGAGGCTGTCTGCAAAGGCTTAGATACAAGGTAATCACAGAGGTAAAAAGTATATTAATATAACTGTGGTGGTTATGCAAAAACAGGGAATGGGTAATAAAGGGATTATCTATCTTTTTAAATAAGAACATTTTTGGTGTAGACTGTCCCTTTAAGGCTATTTACAGTAGGTGGTAGGTTTAGGATATTTGCAGTGAGGGTTAATTGCAGTGGGAGAAGTCAGGTTGGGACATTTAGAGTTAAAAAGCTATAGCACAGGAGCCATGTTAATAAAAGTAGCTAATCATAGCAACCAGCTATTATTTAGTGAGCCTCTTTAAGCACTGTCACTAAATAATAGGTATATGAGTGTGATCAGGTTATTCAAATGCAGCCTCTGTGAGAAATCCGCTATCACAACATGTTTTTAAGCTAGTTCATCAAGTCCTTTGGTTAGCCAAAAATAGCATTGAAACATTATAAATAACATTTCACAATGGTTATTGAACAATGACTTCATGTTTTGATCTTGTTTCAGTTTTGAACTTTTTATTATTAGATATTTATATCAGAAGTGTTGTGGAAAATTGGCACAATATCAAGCTGTTTTGAGAATAAATCTGTTGTCTAGGTCAAGTACATGGTCAAATCTCAAAATGTTGTAATAAAGAAAGTTTTGCAACACATTAAAAACAATGCTAAAATTTAAGGTTAGGAAAGTCTACATAGTTTTGTATAATTCTGTACAAGAAAGGGGATTAAAAAAATAAATAAAAACAAATACAATTATAACTAGTGCAACTCATTAACAAACTTGTATTGACACAAGAAAGTGAGAACAGAATCACAATATTTTTTGTGCATGAGATGACATTTCCTATGTGCCTTTGTCAGCCTTAACCACGCTACTGGAAATCAACAAGGCACCACAGATTTTTACCAACCAACCAACAGAATTTCACAGGCAATAGGTCTTGTGCTTGTATATTTCATGCTACACATTAGGATGCTAATGCTGGTGCTTACTCTTACACCTTGCACTTTAAAAGTCTTGTTTCTTTCTCCCCAGTTAGCTACAAGACCCATTTTCTCTTAGCAACATTATGTATAATCTATGTTTTACACATTTGTTTGACCTTTTCTGATGCTACATACATCAGATCAAATTTCAAAACAATATGCAGTTTGCTTTGAACTATAATTTTAAGAGCATTTTATGCTTCCATCTATCAGTAAGGTTTCCAGCTGTCTTCCACAACAATACTGGCTAATCTGTAGGTGACTGGGCACGATGGTATGTGGGATCATACAATACTCCCCTCAAAAGCCTTAATCACCATTTATGATCCCACCATGTATATTTTAACAACTGAACTGTCATTTTACCCTTTCCTGTCATTAACATACAAATAAATCATTTTAAATCTTTGACTCCAAGTAACACAAATAAACAACAGTGATTTGACCCCCTTGGTAGCCCTTGTATTCTTTCTGCTCTTTTGAAAAAATGCACATTTATATGTCCAGTAATTTGTGAAGATTTTACTGGACAGCTTGCTAAAATACTGGAATGTCCGGTGGATACTTGGTAACCCTATCTATCAGGCATGAATTTTCATTGTGATTGAAACTGGGCCTTCTGAGTTTGTCAGGAAGCTTGTAGAGAATACTTGAATGTTCACTTTGGAGCTGAAAAGCTCTGCTTTCTCATGAGTCCTCAAAGCTTACTAAGACCTTTCTCCAATAGCAATGTAATTTAGCTATGCACTACTGTTCCAAGGCTGCTAAAGCCACTCCATATCTGACTTTAATTATATGTTTAATTGTTCAAATCATAGCACAATAATAAAATTATTTAATACATTAGAGCATGTCATTATTATTATTTTTGTTTGATGTTTTAAGATGTAACATTTTAGTAGCCAATCATTTAACATCTTCCGTTGTCTACATCTCCAGAATTGGGCACCATTGTCTAGCTGAGGCCTTCTAGTGGCAAGAGTACCTCAATGATTATGTGACTAAAATCTATTTCTATACAACCAAACTTAGTATTAGTTTTTCTTCTACATTGATGCCATGTTTCTCTACATTTAAATAATTGGAAGTAATATCTCCCTAGCAAGTTTCCTAAATTATTTCTCCTATTAGGCAACATACAACTTGGAGGTATTCCCTCAAATTCAAAAAGATATTTTTAAAAGATCCAATAACTAGAAATGGAACTTTACAGAAAGATCAAAATTTAGAAACCACTGATTATGTAGAATTACTAGTTCTAAAGAACTTAGAAGAAGAAAGTGAGAGCAGTAACTCAAATGAGGGTGTACTGGATATTGGGGATTTATTAAATTTAAGCAAATATGAAGAAGAGCCAATTATCAGACATAGCAATTTCAAACTACCCTCTTCATTTCATCCAGTATATGCACAGTGGGAGCATATACCAGTATTTATCCAAGTTGGTAAATGATGATTTCAAAAAAATATTTTGATAAGCAATCCAAAATGGGTTTAAATAAACATAAGGACAACTTATCAATATTAGAGAGACTTGTAATGAAAAATTTAAAGGAAGACATTAGTATCATGATTAGGCAGGCTGACAAGGGTGGGGGGGATCGTGTTACAGGATAGAGGTATGTACTAACTGGAAGCACAGGGACTTCTAGATGTGCAAGCTACTTATATCAAATTTTAAAAAAAAAGATCCTACAAGTGATTATAATAAAAAAAAAACCCTCATGTTTACATGTTAAATAGCACTAAAAAGCAAGGAATATTGACGGATGATGAATTCAAGTTCATCTATTCCCACTGCCCAAATATTCCCACCTTCTACCATCTTCCAAAGGTGCATACAAATTCTATTAATCCTCCTGATAGACCTATTGTCTCCGGGATAGATTTGACTTCAAGAAATTTGTCTGCATATATTGATTGGTACATGCTGCCTATAGTTAAGAAAACTAAATCATACCTTAAGGACACCACTGAGGTTATAAATATTTTTGAGGGATTAGAAAAGAAGAATAAATATACATGTTACGTATTCTCCCTCGCAAAATCTGACAAATAATATCTCCCTAGTAAATACCCTAGTAAATACATCTTAGCACAAGGAAATAATATCTTGAATGGTAAGTCTGTCAAGAAGAAGGTGCAGACTCCATGTATAAAACATGTAATAAGCCCAACAGATTCTGTCTAGAACACTGAAAAACAGGAGCTATACATTCACTAGTTAGCAGAACATAATTATGATGCTGAGCCTATCTCCCTTGATACTCATCAAAGCAACAGATGGACATATTCCCTTTCTAAAAAGCATCAATCTGAGAAATATTGGAATGAAAAAGTTAAAAAGTATTTAAAGGGGAATGGTCCTCAAAGAGTAAGACAGGTCAAGACCTACATTAAAGAGCATAGAAGTCAGATCGATCTAAATTCTAATGTGTTATTTATAGTGGAAATACTGAAATTAATAACAAGATATCACTAATATACTATGAGAAAATATTCCAAATGCAGTGAAATTGGGGTAATTCATGGTATGCAACTATTTTTAGTGCATTCACAAGCTTCCAACCTATAGTTTAATGGACATGCAAAAAAAAGAAAAAGCTTTAATGTGTTAGAACATTTTATTATAGCACTATTGCTAGCACACGACTATGGGCCTGCTATTTAGCGCTTTCGCTCAAGAGTAAAGTTTTTGCGTGCATCGGGTTGCACACATATTACAAGTTGAAAGTAAAAATTTTGCACGCTTATCAAATATTGCGACCACAGTAACGTATTCTCACCATAAAAGTCAATGGAGAGCACAGAAGAAAAAAAAACTATCTTGCTTGCGCGCTAACAGGACCTATTCATATTTCCCATTCCAATTTTCTTTACACAGGAAAATGTAATTGTATATCTATTCCTATAGATATATAGGTAAATATTTATATTAACATTATCCGATATATAGAGAAATATATATTTAATAATAAAAATTAAAAAAAAATATGTGAAGAACATAGGAATGTATGATATGAGTAATGCAATAAAACAGAACCATGATCTGCTTTATTGTATCATTAAGATTTACACATTGTATGTGGTTATTTCCATAAATTCCAACAGTGCTACTGTGTTTCTATATATTTTTAAGGGATTTAAATCAATATTCAGTAGGATGTTTTTTAAACTTATTGAACAAATGTTACATTTTGATTAAACATTTTTGGCTCTACTCAACAGATAAATCTATCTGTTTGTGTGCCTATTTGGTGGTTACTTTTTTCCTTCTTTTGTTATTAATATTTCTATATATATATCTGATAATGTTAATGTAAAATAGATATATATACCTATATATCTATAGGACTAGATATAGGTTTATATATATATCAAAATAACAAGAGTATTGCATTGAGCAATGATTCTTTTTTTTTATTGGACTAACTATACATTTATAAGTTGACAAGCTTTCGGAAGAGTTCCTTCCTTTATCAAGTCTGAAGCAATACTGACCAATTCCGGAATTGGTCAGTATTGCTTCAGACTTGATAAAGGAAGGAACTCTTCCGAAAGCTTGTCAACTTATAAATGTATAGTTAGTCCAATAAAAAAAGTATCATTGCTCAATGCAATACTCTTGTTATTTTGATATCTAAATCTCTGGACTAACATGGCTACTCCAATCAATGTATGTATATATATATATATATATATATATATATATATATAAATAAAAAAAATATATATATATATAAATTATATATATATATATATATATATGATAGCTCAATAAATAGGTTTTCCTAGCAATCTATTAATTCATTTATAATTTCACAATGATGATGCATATATAGATTTTTGTTTTACTTTGTCAGTATAAATATTTAAAACACTAACATATATTGTCTGCTGTTTCTATGAATATAAATAAATCCAGAAAATGTTCTTTTAGCTTTCCATAGTATCAGTTCTTTAAGAAAAAAAAAATAACTTGTAAGTTACTACATTTAATAAATACACAAATGTTAAAGGGATATGGAACCCACATTTTTTCTTTCATGATTCAGCTAGAGTATTCGATTGTAAGCAACTTTCTAATTTACTACTAATATTTTTTTCTTTGTTCTCTTGGTATCTTCATTTGAAAAGCAGGAATGTAAGCTTAGGAGCCGGCCCATTTTTGGATCAGCACCTGGGTAGCACTTGCTGATTGGTTGCTAAAACATTTGGGTTTCATATCCCTTTAACAGCATTAGTTTTTAGTATACAAAATGTATGTTCAAATATACATGCATATTGCATTGTGTAACTAATCTCTAATTTGTTCTCTAAAGTTAAATATTTTATCTGATGGTGTCCAGTTTTATCCAGTTATTAGTAGATTACCTTTCAGTTGTATGCATAACAAAAAATATCAAAAAGCCTATCAAGATTTTATTGTTCATACTAGTTAAGTTTACAAAAGAACTTGTCTGCACGAGACCTTCAGATCAGCATATGCGGCTGGAATTTAAGATTGTACATGCAATCACATGTGCAACCGCGCCCCCTGCTTGCACCCAACCGACTGTGCATTAGCAGGGCTTCTCATTCATTCCTCAAAAACAAGTCCGGGCTGTCTAACGTTCACAACCACTGAGGTTGAAGTTTGCAAAACTGCTTAGGCAGCTTCATAAATGGGGACCTATATTTACTAAATGGCATATGAAGACCATTGCAGTTGTCTCCTTGTCATAAAAAAGGTTTTCTTAAGAAAGGTGAGTGCCGTACCTGTTGCATTAAAGGAACACTGAACCCAATTGTTTTCATTTGTGATTCAGATAGAGCATGAAATTTTAAGCAACTTTCTAATTTACTCCTATTATCACATTTTCTTAATTCTCTTGGTATCTTTATTTGAAATGCAAGAATGTAAGTTTAGATGCCGGCCCATTTTTGGTGAACAACCTGGGTTGTTCTTGCTGATTGGTGGATAAATGCATTCACCAATAAAAAAGTGCTGTCCAGTGTTCTGAACAAAAAAAAAGCTTAGATGCCTTCTTTTTCAAATAAAGATAGCAAGAGAACGAAGAAAAAATTGATAATAGGAGTAAATTAGAAAGCTTAAAATTGCATGCTCTATCTGAATAACGAAAGAAAAAATTTGGAATTCAGTGTCCCTTTAAGGTGTGATGAACCTTGAAGAAAGTCTAGGAGGATCTAGATAAGCATTATTTTAGTAACTTTTATATATTGTGATAAAAAATTACTAAGACATAGGAGTAGATCATACTCTTGCTGACAGTATATTTAGACATGTTTTGCAGTGAAAGAAGTCATTTTCAAACTCTTAGATATCAAGATATAATTAGCAGTTAAACTCCACTTTGGAACTTCTCGATGGCTAGGAATAACAAAGATATAAAAGATACTTAACACTGGGCCTTGGTTTTTCAATCGATTAGAAGAAATGGAGCTCAATTCTGGCATTGAGAAATCCCTTATATCTGGATAACAACTTACCCAACTAGAAACTTTTTCATTAATTGATGACTCTGGAGCACTGATTGGACTCTGGATTAGACTAAAGATGAGGAATAAATGCATCCATCAAAATAAATGGCTCAATATTATCAAACCCCAGGCTTTATTGAAAATAGTAACGGACAACTTTAATCAAGGCTGAATAAACAACTTGCCCATACTTGAAACATGACTAAAAAAGGAAATAATTTGGTGATAAACCAAATGTGTTGGCGGGTACTAAATAGTAAGCATCTGATGGCGGGAATAGCATGGAGATATCCAATGTGATGAGTTGCAGGGGATGAGTATCACAAAGGGTTACATGCCAACAAATCTATTACACCTACACGAAATATACATTATTATATGGCAAATACCTAGCAGGAAGAGCGTGCTAATAAAATGTACAATAAGTAGGGGGTCAGTTAGACCATCAATTACAATATTATTGTTTTAAGAAAAGTGTAATAAACATTGGGATAGTATCCTGTAGAAATAAAGTAGTGCCATTGGATATTGTCTCCAGTGTTTAAATTTACATTTATGTTAACACTGCTAATTCTAATGCTCCCTACACATTATAATTATCCTAAAGTTCAATAAGAAGGTTTTACATCTCTCTAAAAATGTATTTATTTTTTCTCTCTCTTTAAATAGGAGACAAAAATGAACTGTCAGGGTTAAAGCAGACATTTTATCATTATTCACTATTTTAAAAACTAAATTATAATCCTATGCAAGTTCTAAAATATTACACATTTTATTAAAGTGCCATGTATCACATTTTATATTTAGCATTTTTTGTGTCAGAAAACCTCACTTACCAAACAGATCTGTCATGTTGAAAATAATGATACAGCTGCTGCTTTGTGAATTTGCATATCTTTGAATTCAACTAAATGGTGTTTATAGATGATTTTATATTACAGCAATGGTCTTCTCAGTACTTGTCAATTCTTTATGAAGAAATCTCTGCAATATGTAACTGTGTGTAAAGTGCAACTGTCCTAATAAAATATGTACTTACAAGTTATTTTACATGTAACTTTTTTTCATGAAACAAAGAATAATATACATTTTATAAATAATTTTAAATATTTTGTCTGTTTTTAAGTTGGCATAGAAAAATAAACTGAATAACTACTTTATAGGAAGTTTTTAATATACAGTATTTCGTACTTATGGTAAAGGAGAAAATGGTTAAGAGATAGTTAACAATGACCCATGCTTTTACTTAATTTACTGCTAAATAAAAGACCATAGACTTATAAACCAAGAAAAGTTTTAGATAAATATGTTAAGTGCTTTGGGGGTACATTGTGATATTTGTACATGAGAGCATATGCAAGCGATAATGGTGTACTGATATTTGTATATGAGAGCATATGCAAGCGATAATGGTGTACTGATATTTGTATATGAGAGTATATGCGAGCGATAATGGTGTACTGATATTTGTATATGAGAGCATATGCAAGCGATAATGGTGTACTGATATTTGTATATGAGAGCATATGCAAGCGATAATGGTGTACTGATATTTGTATATGAGAGCATATGCGAGCGATAATGGTGTTCTGATATTTATATATGAGAGCATATGCGAGCGATAATGGTGTACTGATATTTGTATATGAGAGCATATGCGAGCGATAATGGTGTACTGATATTTGTATATGAGAGCATATGCAAGCGATAATGGTGTACTGAAATTTGTATATGAGAGCATATGCGAGCGATAATGGTGTACTGATATTTGTATATGAGAGTATATGCGAGCGATAATGGTGTACTGATATTTGTATATGAGAGTATATGCGAGCGATAATGGTGTACTGATATTTGTATATGAGAGCATATGCGAGCGATAATGGTGTACTGATATTTGTATATGAGAGCATATGCGAGCGATAATGGTGTACTGATATTTGTATATGAGAGCATATGCGAGCGATAATTTTGTACTGATATTTGTATATGAGAGCATATGTGAGCGATAATGGTGTACTGATATTTGTATATGAGAGCATAAGCGAGAGATAATGGTGTACTGATATTTGTATATGAGAGCATATGCGAGCGATAATGGTGTACTGATATTTGTATATGAGAGCATATGCGAGCAATAATTTTGTACTGATATTTGTATATGAGAGCATATGTGAGCGATAATGGTGTACTGATATTTGTATATGAGAGCATATGCGAGCGATAATGGTGTACTGATATTTGTATATGAGAGCATATGCGAGCGATAATGGTGTACTGATATTTGTATATGAGAGCATATGCGAGCGATAATGGTGTACTGATATTTGTATATGAGAGCATATGCGAGCGATAATGGTGTACTGATATTTGTATATGAGAGCATATGCGAGCGATAATGGTGTACTGATATTTGTATATGAGAGCATATGCGAGCGATAATGGTGTACTGATATTTGTATATGAGAGCATATGCGAGCGATAGTTGTGTACTGATATTTGTATATGAGAGCATATGCAAGCGATAATGGTGTACTGATATTTGTATATGAGAGCATATGCGAGCGATAATGGTGTACTGATATTTGTATATGAGAGCATATGCGAGCGATAATGGTGTACTGATATTTGTATATGAGAGCATAAGCGAGAGATAATGGTGTACATTTATTAAGCAGCGGATGCTGCTTATTCCGCGCGGACCTTCCGGATCGCCGGAAACAGAAGATAAGAAGTAGCGGTCTTAAGATGCGAATGTGCATGGGGCGGCGTTGCACAAGCATTTCACCAAAAATGCTTGTGCAATTTTAAATGACGACAGCATATGTAGTCGGCATTTAGCGATGCAGGGCAGACATGATTAGCTATAGGGAATCATGTCCGCCCGGGGTTTGATAAATATACCCCAAAGTATACAGTAACAGATATAGAACATACAATTTTAAAAGATGTTTCCAATTTGGTTTGGTTATCAAATTTGTTTTCTTCCCATTGTATTCTTTGTTAAAGAGATACTTAGCGGCCATCTTGCAAATGGATAACATTCTTGCACTACTGCTGCCACATAGTGCTCCAGATATGTGCACACTGCTGCGCTTACTCCCCTGCTTTTCAACAAAAGATATCAAGTGAACAAAGACAATTTGATAATAGGAGTAATCTGGAAAGTTTTTTTAAAATTGCACGCTCAGTCGGAATCATGTAAGAAAAATGGTGGGTTTTCTATTTATTTAAAAAAAAAAAAATAAAGGGAAAAAAGGAGGGGAAATATTGTCATATTTGAAATAGTGAGACACAGCCGTAAGATACTTTACAAGGGCAATAGAGCATTTAGGAATTTCCCATGCTGGTCCTAAGTTTAGGTGAAATATCCTGACCACGACACAAGATAGCCCCAGAGTACCCACACCCAGCTTAGGGTTTCCACCTTTTACCAAGGTAATTCCTGGACACTTTTGAGGGGGTGGGGCATGGAGGTGTGGTTTGTGGGTGTGGCTTCACAATTTAATGCTAAAATATCTTAATTGTAATTTTTGTTAAAGATCTGTGCCTTATTGTGATATATGTTTATTATAAGAGAACTAATTTAAAATAACTTGTAATTGTCTTTAATTTGTATATGCTAAACTTTAACCGATACAGGGCTAGATTAAAAGTGGAGCGGTATTTTGCGTTTTCGCTAGAGCAAAAACTGATGGTATTACAAGTTGAAAGTAAATTGATTTTCCCCAGCGGTAACCCGAATTGCTCAAAAAGTTGAAAATCGCATACCCAAATAGAAGTCAATAGAGAGAAAAAATTGAAAAAAAAACCTACACTTTCTCGCGCAAATACCATAACATATATAGGGACTTGGTGAGGAGTCGTTTGGGGACTCCTGTGTGTTTTTTAATTAGCCACTAGTTAACTACTTGAACAGGATGGGCATTCAATTTATCTGATAGTCTTAGCAGGGCAAGCCTTGATTACAGAGTATACTTAAAACATTGATGTCACATAGAGGGCGAAAATGTAGCTACTATTTTTAAGCCACGGATAATCTGGGCAAAGGTTATTAGCAAGCCGAGTATGGCTATATACAATATAACATATTCCGCAAAAACAAATATGCAGTAACGTCTGTTTCTGGGATTAAAAACATACAGGCTATTACAATATTGTTAAAGACAGTCACTACTGGCTCACAGTTAGGGCTCGATGATTGAAAGCTCTCTGGGCTGGCAAGATTATTAAAGAAAGCTCGCCAGTCCTTCTATTTCCCTTGTGGAATGATCTAAAGCCATTTTTTACCCTGAAAACAGGGTGTCTCGCTAAGGGGCGTATACTACATTTTCATATGAAATGTGCACAACAAAATTCGTATTTTAAACATTATACAAAACAAATATTTGAATCATTCACACAAAAATAAGCAGGGAAAAATTGTATTGTTAAGGTGCATCAAAAATCGTAACAAAATTCTTCACCAAAAATCGTATGTTAACAAAAACGTAAAATTAGTATCTAATTTACACAGGAATAAATCAAATTAAATATTCACAGCGTAAATTGTAATTGTAGTACACTGAATGTGCAAAAATCACACAGAAATTTGAATTTATAAATACAAAATGCAAAGCGTAATTGTTGTTTTTTCGTAAAATGGGCTGGGTGTTCCATGGGCGTATATGACAATGTCTCACTAATCCCAGCGTAATTCTATAAAGATTTTCGCACTGCAGATATCACAGTTTTTTCTCGCCAACTAAAAGGATGCGAGCTTTTGTCAAAACAATACGAATACTTATAACCCCAATAGAAAAACAAATGCATACGAACATATAGGCGAATGTAAGATGCTATAAGAAGAAAGCAGCGTTATGTGAGTTATATTGGCTGCAGGATTTTAATTTTAAAGTGCTTCCCCTGCTCTCTGCTAAATTCGCACTAAGGAGTGAAGTTTCCCTATCCAGCGAGCTCCATTACTTTTAATAGGAGCCATCTCGCAACTCGCAGGGACTGCCCCTTTTTTACGATCATTGCACCGGGGCAGCCCTGCGAGTGTCAGCGAGAAAAAGAAGGTTTGAGCTGGCGAACAATATATCATCGAGCCCTTAGAGATACAAATATAGTTTAAGTGCCAATATATTATGGCAACAAATGTTGCAACATTGAATCTGGCTATTTTATTATACTAATAACCGTTACAAGTATTTATAAACTATAGGGCGAACAGAAACAGTTTCCTTTTAATATACTTAAATCAGATGATGTGGTCAGAGTTTTATACGATCACTAAGTTCCATTATATGAAAGGATTTAAAGTTGAATAGCCTTTGTTACTCGTGTACCCAATAGTATAAATATTGGTTACCTTAAACTTTGGGATTTGATCTATACACAATTTACACTGATACAACTGGTGCAGCACATGATGATTAATTTAAGGGACAAAAACTGCAGTATTGTTCCAATTAATCTTATTGATTAAATAGCCCCCTACCTTACCTGGTGTCTCTTACATAATCATCACCACAGCTCATATGTCTTACCTTATATGTATTTACAAAACCCGACTCTTATTAACCAACTTAAATTGTGCGTGGTAACAGCATTAATAATTTTTCTGCATATTCACAAGTACTCCACTATGTGTTTTTAATATTATCCTATTTTTTATTTTATGTACCCAATTTGTTTAAAGGTAATTGTTTGGCATCCACCTCCATCAATAGAGGAATTGTATATGAAATCAATAAACAGGAATTTTCCTGTTAGGAGACTCTTGCGTGCTATATGTGTCTTCTAAAAATAGAGTATGTATGTATGTATTTGAACCATAACATATTCGCAATAGCACTAACCCAACATGAAAATATAAATATTTCATTTTCCAATGGTATTTACGTAACTGAATATGTTCTATTTATTCTTAAAGGGATAGTAAAGTCCAAATTAAACTTTCATGATTCAGATAGGGCATGTAATTTTAAACAACTTTCTAATTTACTTTTATCATCAAATTTGGTTTGTTCTCTTGCTATTCTTAGTTGAAAGCTAAACTTAGGTAGGCTCATATGCTTATTTCTAAGCCCGTGATGGCTGTCTCTGCATTTAACAGGTTTTTCACAGCTAGAGGGCGTTATTTCATGTGTTTCATATAGATAACATTGTGCTCATGCACGTGAAGTTATTTAAGAGTCAGCACTAATTGTATGAAATGCCAATCTGTAAAAAGATCTGAGATAAGGAGGCAGTCTGCATAAGCTTAGATACAAGGTAATTACAGAGGTAAAAAGTATATTTCTATAACAGTGTTGGTTATGCAAAACTGGGGTATGGTAAATAAAGGGATTATCTATCTTTTTAAAGAATAACATTTTTGGTGTTTACTATCCCTTTAAATAATTATATCTACATATATGGTTTCATACATATACTGTATGGTTTCATATATATGTGGTTTCTTAAGCAAATATATAAGTATACATACGTATTTAAATTTATATATATATATATACAGGGAGTGCAGAATTATTAGGCAAGTTGTATTTTTGAGGATTAATTTTATTATTGAACAACAACCATGTTCTCAATGAACCCAAAAAACTCATTAATATCAAAGCTGAATAGTTTTGGAAGTAGTTTTTAGTTTGTTTTTAGTTATAGCTATTTTAGGGGGATATCTGTGTGTGCAGGTGACTATTACTGTGCATAATTATTAGGCAACTTAACAAAAACAAATATATACCCATTTCAATTATTTATTTTTACCAGTGAAACCAATATAACATCTCAACATTCACAAATATACATTTCTGACATTCAAAAACAAAACAAAAACAAATCAGTGACCAATATAGCCACATTTCTTTGCAAGGACACTCAAAAGCCTGCCATCCATGGATTCTGTCAGTGTTTTGATCTGTTCACCATCAACATTGCGTGCAGCAGCAACCACAGCCTCCCAGACACTGTTCAGAGAGGTGTACTGTTTTCCCTCCTTGTAAATCTCACATTTGATGATGGACCACAGGTTCTCAATGGGGTTCAGATCAGGTGAACAAGGAGGCCATGTCATTAGATTTTCTTCTTTTATACCCTTTCTTGCCAGCCACGCTGTGGAGTACTTGGACGCGTGTGATGGAGCATTGTCCTGCATGAAAATCATGTTTTTCTTGAAGGATGCAGACTTCTTCCTGTACCACTGCTTGAAGAAGGTGTCTTCCAGAAACTGGCAGTAGGACTGGGAGTTGAGCTTGACTCCATCCTCAACCCGAAAAGGCCCCACAAGCTCATCTTTGATGATACCAGCCCAAACCAGTACTCCACCTCCACCTTGCTGGCGTCTGAGTCGGACTGGAGCTCTCTGCCCTTTACCAATCCAGCCACGGGCCCATCCATCTGGCCCATCAAGACTCACTCTCATTTCATCAGTCCATAAAACCTTAGAAAAATCAGTCTTGAGATATTTCTTGACCCAGTCTTGACGTTTAAGCTTGTGTGTCTTGTTCAGTGGTGGTCGTCTTTCAGCCTTTCTTACCTTGGCCATGTCTCTGAGTATTGCACACCTTGTGCTTTTGGGCACTCCAGTGATGTTGCAGCTCTGAAATATGGCCAAACTGGTAGCAAGTGGCATCTTGGCAGCTGCACGCTTGACTTTTCTCAGTTCATGGGCAGTTATTTTGCGCCTTGGTTTTTCCACACGCTTCTTGCGACCCTGTTGACTATTTTGAATTAAACGCTTGATTGTTCGATGATCACGCTTCAGAAGCTTTGCAATTTTAAGAGTGCTGCATCCCTCTGCAAGATATCTCACTATTTTTGACTTTTCTGAGCCTGTCAAGTCCTTCTTTTGACCCATTTTGCCAAAGGAAAGGAAGTTGCCTAATAATTATGCACACCTGATATAGGGTGTTGATGTCATTAGACCACACCCCTTCTCATTACAGAGATGCACATCACCTAATATGCTTAATTGGTAGTAGGCTTTCGAGCCTATACAGCTTGGAGTAAGACAACATGCATAAAGAGGATGATGTGGTCAAAATACTCATTTGCCTAATAATTCTGCACTCCCTGTATATATATATATATATATATATATATATGTATAGATATATACAGGTATATATAGGAATATCTATTTAGAAATACTTAGAACATTGGAATGTAAAATATTTTCAGTAAGATCATAGTTAAAAAGTTTATTAAATATGAATATTGCATAAATATGCTTTTACATGTTTACATCTACTTAACGGGAAAATGCTCTAATATATACATATATATTAATGTTTTTATACATGTATATATGTATTTACATATATTTCCTGCCAATGGAACTTCCTGCACAGGTTAGCGCAACACACACATACACAAAATCACTATAAAATAAAAACACTGCCTTTCCCTGCTGTGCTGTGCTCACTTTCTAAAGCTGTGTAGCTAGCATGAAATGAAGTGTGTGTGGACACATTCACTCACTTTAGAGGGAGCGGTGGCTGGCAGGGAGGGAAGAAGACATAGAAGAGGGAGGAGAGCAATCTGGAATATTGGGAGTGTTTTACAGTACACAAAACCTATTAGGAGAATTTTTCAGTGCATACGACATATACCTCCCAATTCCGGCACTGCCCCTGTCAAACTAGGACTGGTGACAATCTTAACCCAGCCCCTAGAGATACCATTCATTCTATATAGCAAGACTACTTTACAATAACAGGCAAATATTCTAGACTGACAAATATTTATGTGTGCTGCTTTGCAAGGGTGTTTACTAAGTGTAATTCTAGCCAGACAGTCCACTTTACCATAACAATGCACCTGTTTCCGCACAAGCCTTCAGGCTCGCCGGAAACAGGAGTTAAGAAGCAGTGGTCTTAAGACCGCTGCCCTTGCCCCGTCCACCACCTCCGAGGCGATAGACAGCAATCCGCCCGATCGGATACGATCGTGTTGATTGACACCCCTGCTAGCGGATGATTGGCCACGAATGTGCAGGGGGCAGCATTGCACAAGCATTTCACTAGAAATGCTTGTGCAATGATAAATGCCTACAGCATATGCTGTCGGCATTTATTGATGTGTGGCGGACATGATACACTATAGCGGATCATGTCCGCCCGCACATTGATAAATTGGCCCCTTAGTGTCTACAAAACAATGGGAGCTGCCATGTTGTAACTTAGGTTTTATTCTCTGATGTGGCCAATTAGAGGTAGCTATAAATAGGTCACTAGACTGTACAGCTAATGGCTGTGTGGAATATAACAGTGTTGTCTAACAGTAATTGAAAAGCTCACAATTTCCGAATGGAATTTCAGTAAAAGGGGAAAAAATAAATAATACAATTATATTGCAGAGTTGTTTTATATATACCCCCTCTGAGGAAGCGTTCTTTGTGAAACGCACGTCAGGGGTCCGACAGGAGTAGCTTTGTCTCTCCTTGTTGTCCTTTTTAAACTGCTTACCATTGTACTATATTAGTTTATTGACACACTATTACTATTTATCTCAGCCTAACAGCTTTATCTTAATTATAAACATAAGCTTAATTTAGCCCTCGGATTGTAAGGGCTTAGTTTATTTAACATCATAATTATCTGTTGGCTGTCATTAATCATGAGTATCTTTGTGGTAACTTTGGCCTAGATTTGGAGTTTGGCGTTAGCCGTGAAAACCAGCGTTAGAGGCTCCTAACGCTGGTTTTAGGCTACCTCCGGTATTTGGAGTCACTCAAAATAGGGTCTAAAGCTCACTTTTCAGCCGCGACTTTTCCATACCGCAGATCCCCTTACGTAAATTGCGTATCCTATCTTTTCAATGGGATCTTTCTAACTCCGGTATTTAGAGTCGTGTCTGAAGTGAGCGTTAGACATCTAACGACAAAACTCCAAATCAGGAAGAAAAAAAAATCAGGAATATTCTGATTGGCTGATGGAATCAGCCAATCAGATTTAGCTCACATTCTATTGGCTGATCGGAACAGCCAATAGAATGCAAGCTCAATCTGATTGGCTGATTGGATCAGCCAATCGGATTGAACTTGATTCTGATTAGCTGATTCCATCAGCCAATCAGAATATTCCTACCTTAATTCCGATTGGCTGATAGAATCCTATCAGCCAATCGGAATTCGAGGGACGCCATCTTGGATGACGTCATTTAAAGGAACCGTCATTCGTCGTTCAGTCGTCGGCCAGGATAGATGTTCCGCGTCGGAGGTCTTCAGGATGCTGCCGCTCCATTCCAGATGGATGTCGATAGAAGATGCCGCCTGGATGAAGACTTCAATCGGATGGAAGACCTCTTCTGCCCCGCTTGGATGAAGACTTCTACCGGATCATGGACATCTTCAGCCCCCCGCTTGGGCTTGGATCAGGACATCGGAGGAGCTCTTCAGGACCGATCGGTGAACCTGGTATGGCGAAGACAAGGTAGGAAGATCTTCAGGGGCTTAGTGTTAGGTTTATTTAAGGGGGGTTTGGGTTAGATTAGGGGTATGTGGGTGGTGGGTTGTAATGTTGGGGGGGGGTATTGTATGTTTTTTTTACAGGCAAAAGAGCTAAACTTTTGGGGGCATGCCCCGCAAAGGGCCCTGTTCAGGGCTGGTAAGGTAAAAGAGCTTTTAACTTTAGTAATTTAGAATAGGGTAGGGCATTTTTTATTTTGGGGGGCTTTGTTGTTTTATTAGGGGGCTTAGAGTAGGTGTAATTAGTTTAAAATTGTTGTAATATTTTTCTTATGTTTGTAGATATTTTTTTATTTTTTGTAACTTAGTTCTTTTTTATTTTTTGTACTTTAGTTAGTTTATTTCATTGTAGTTATTTGTAGGTATTGTATTTAATTAATGTATTGATAGTGTAGTGTTAGGTTTAATTGTAGGTAATTGTAGGTATTTTATTTAATTAATTTAATGATAGTATAGTGTTAGGTTTAATTGTAACTTAGGTTAGGATTTATTTGACAGGCAATTTTTATTTTAAATAGGTAACTATTAAATAGTTCTTAACTATTTAATAGCTATTGTACCTGGTTAAAATAATTACAAAGTTGCCTGTAAAATAAATATTAATCCGAAAATAGCTACAATGTAATTATAATTTATATTGTAGCTATATTAGGATTTATTTTACAGGTAAGTATTTAGCTTTAAATAGGAATAATTTATTTAATAAGAGTTAATTAATTTCATTAGATGTAAATTATATTTAACTTAGGGGGGTGTTAGTGTTAGGGTTAGACTTAGCTTTAGGGGTTAATACATTTATTAGAATAGCGGTGAGCTCCGGTCGGCAGATTAGAGGTTAATAATTGAAGTTAGGTGTCAGCGATGT